>NC_086386.1:66992922-67135422 GCF_036588685.1 Mytilus trossulus
TGAAGAAAAAAAAAACACCAATTTTATTGAATAAAAATCCATTACCCAGAAACTTAAAATCTAAAATTTATAAAAAAAAAGAAAAAAAAAGGGGAGCTCACGTCAATAGATATAAACAATTTCTCAAAGTTTAATGCAAATTGCATTGGTTAAAGAGTTTTTTTAGTTATTAATGTCCGACATGTTGACAACAGACGGACAAGAGTATACCATAACACGTTCCGTTAACGAGCGTATAAAGAATATTATAATATATTGAGTAGTAATTTAAACACATTCTAGATACATAAATTAATACTGAAAAACATAGTCATAGAAAATGGAATGCATTACAAAGGATTATATCCGTAATAAGAAATACTGATTTGTCAAAGATCGAATTATTTTAATATTTCATTTACTGTTATCTGTTTTTGTCCATTTTAATTCCTTGTTATCTGTTATGACCCAAATCAATTGGCTGTTTTGCTGTTATTGGGACCCACCTTGCCCCCTATAAACGGACGTACCTTCCAAAATTTGTTTCATGACGTTATACCCCGCTAGCTCAGCCGTTTACGAGACTGGTAGAGAGGGTTTGGATTGTGCTATCGCTCCAGGACTTCTGACAGCATACTGACAATAAAAGGAAATAATAAATTCAATAAATGACAGGTATAAGAAACCAAGAAAAAAAACCAGAGATGACGATTTTGCCTAGCAATGTACTAGTATTTGCTCATATAACATATATAACCAATAATCATAAAACAATTCCATATTTTTGATAGACAAAGACAATATCAATACATAAATATCGCGGTATCTCCATGTGAAAGTTTTAACTCTATAGAATTTCAATACATTTTCGAACTTCTCCTTTTAGGATAAAACGATGCGGTGAAAAATACCCATAAAAGGTTTTACCAATTCTTCTTCTTTAGTTACGGAATACCATTAACTTTTTGAGGATTACTTTCCGGCGCATGCCTGTATGACTGAGGGCGTTTTAAGGGAATATTATTTGTTTACTTTTATTTATTTATGAAAACTACAATTTTTCTTGAATTATCAATTATTAGATAAATTTGCTTGATTAATCTTGAAGTTAAGACTAATAAAAATTTGCGACTACCGAGTGACCGGTCACCCCTCTTAATAAAATAATACTGTGTTCTTGACGACTTCCTGGCGCGATGATCGTCTACCGAGTGACCCCTCTTAATAAAACAATTCGTGTTCTTGACGACTTCCCGGCGCGATGATCGTCTACCGAGTGACCCCTCTTAATGAAATAATACTGTGTTCTTGACGACTTCCCGGCGCGATGATCGTCTACCGAGTGACCCATCTTAATAAAATAATACTGTGTTCTTGACGACTTCCCGGCGCGATGATCGTCTACCGAGTGACCCCTCTTAATAAAATAATACTGTGTTCTTGACGACTTCCTGGCGCGATGATCGATAGAAATGATATATTCTTATTAAGTATGTTAAATAAGATAAAAACAATAAGCACATTTAGTTTAGATGAGAGTATGTTTTAAGGGGCACCTCATGAGTGAGTGCATCTTTAAAGTTGTCTGTAGAGGTTTGGTTTGATGTATCGGGTTGTAATTTGTTCCAATCTTTGATTGTTTCGCTGAAAAAAAGAAAATTTAAAGGTGTCTTTATAACATTGAGGTTGTCTGTATGTCTGTTGATGTGTAGTCCTTGTTCTAGACTGGCTTTATAACATTGCGGTTGTCTGTATGTCTGTTGATGGGTAGTTCTTGTTCTAGACTGGCTTTTAGTTGTCTGTATGTCTGTTGATGGGTAGTCCTTGTTCTAGACTGGCTTTATAACATTGAGGTTGTCTGTATGTCTGTTGATGGGTAGTCCTTGTTCTAGACTGGCTTTATAACATTGAAGTTGTCTGTATGTCTGTTGATGGGTAGTCCTTGTTCTAGACTGGCTTTTAGTTGTCTGTATGTCTGTTGATGGGTAGTCCTTGTTCTAGACTGGCTTTTAGTTGTCTGTATGTCTGTTGATGGGTAGTTCTTGTTCTAGACTGGCTTTATAACATTGAGGTTGTCTGTATGTCTGTTGATGGGTAGTTCTTGTTCTAGACTGGCTTTATAACATTGAAGTTGTCTGTATGTCTGTTGATGGGTAGTCCTTGTTCTAGACTGGCTTTATAACATTGAGGTTGTCTGTATGTCTGTTGATGGGTAGTCCTTGTTCTAGACTGGCTTTATAACATTGAAGTTGTCTGTATGTCTGTTGATGGGTAGTCCTTGTTCTAGACTGGCTTTTAGTTGTCTGTATGTCTGTTGATGGGTAGTCCTTGTTCTAGACTGGCTTTTAGTTGTCTGTATGTCTGTTGATGGGTAGTCCTTGTTCTAGACTGGCTTTTAGTTGTCTGTATGTCTGTTGATGGGTAGTCCTTGTTCTAGACTGGCTTTTAGTTGTCTGTATGTCTGTTGATGGGTAGTCTTTGTTCTAGACTGGCTTTATAACATTGAGGTTGTCTGTATGTCTGTTGATGGGTAGTCCTTGTTCTAGACTGGCTTTATAACATTGAGGTTGTCTGTATGTCTGTTGATGGGTAGTCCTTGTTCTAGACTGGCTTTATAACATTGAGGTTGTCTGTATGTCTGTTGATGGGTAGTCCTTGTTCTAGACTGGCTTTTAGTTGTCTGTATGTCTGTTGATGGGTAGTCCTTGTTCTAGACTGGCTTTATAACATTGAGGTTGTCTGTATGTCTGTTGATGGGTAGTTCTTGTTCTAGACTGGCTTTTAGTTGTCTGTATGTCTGTTGATGGGTAGTTCTTGTTCTAGACTGGCTTTTAGTTGTCTGTATGTCTGTTGATGGGTAGTCCTTGTTCTAGACTGGCTTTATAACATTGAGGTTGTCTGTATGTCTGTTGATGGGTAGTTCTTGTTCTAGACTGGCTTTATAACATTGAGGTTGTCTGTATGTCTGTTGATGGGTAGTTCTTGTTCTAGACTGGCTTTTAGTTGTCTGTATGTCTGTTGATGGGTAGTCCTTGTTCTAGACTGGCTTTATAACATTGAGGTTGTCTGTATGTCTGTTGATGGGTAGTCCTTGTTCTAGACTGGCTTTATAACATTGAAGTTGTCTGTATGTCTGTTGATGGGTAGTCCTTGTTCTAGACTGGCTTTTAGTTGTCTGTATGTCTGTTGATGGGTAGTCCTTGTTCTAGACTGGCTTTTAGTTGTCTGTATGTCTGTTGATGGGTAGTTCTTGTTCTAGACTGGCTTTATAACATTGAGGTTGTCTGTATGTCTGTTGATGGGTAGTCCTTGTTCTAGACTGGCTTTTAGTTGTCTGTATGTCTGTTGATGGGTAGTCCTTGTTCTAGACTGGCTTTATAACATTGAGGTTGTCTGTATGTCTGTTGATGGGTAGTCCTTGTTCTAGACTGGCTTTTAGTTGTCTGTATGTCTGTTGATGGGTAGTCCTTGTTCTAGACTGGCTTTATAACATTGAGGTTGTCTGTATGTCTGTTGATGGGTAGTCCTTGTTCTAGACTGGCTTTATAACATTGAGGTTGTCTGTATGTCTGTTGATGGGTAGTTCTTGTTCTAGACTGGCTTTATAACATTGAGGTTGTCTGTATGTCTGTTGATGGGTAGTCCTTGTTCTAGACTGGCTTTTAGTTGTCTGTATGTCTGTTGATGGGTAGTCCTTGTTCTAGACTGGCTTTATAACATTGAGGTTGTCTGTATTTCTGTTGATGGGTAGTCCTTGTTCTAGACTGGCTTTTAGTTGTCTGTATGTCTGTTGATGGGTAGTTCTTGTTCTAGACTGGCTTTATAACATTGAGGTTGTCTGTATGTCTGTTGATGGGTAGTTCTTGTTCTAGACTGGCTTTATAACATTGAGGTTGTCTGTATGTCTGTTGATGGGTAGTCCTTGTTCTAGACTGGCTTTATAACATTGAGGTTGTCTGTATGTCTGTTGATGGGTAGTCCTTGTTCTAGACTGGCTTTATAACATTGAGGTTGTCTGTATGTCTGTTGATGGGTAGTTCTTGTTCTAGACTGGCTTTATAACATTGAGGTTGTCTGTATGTCTGTTGATGGGTAGTCCTTGTTCTAGACTGGCTTTTAGTTGTCTGTTTGTCTGTTGATGGGTAGTTCTTGTTCTAGACTGGCTTTATAACATTGAGGTTGTCTGTATGTCTGTTGATGGGTAGTTCTTGTTCTAGACTGGCTTTATAACATTGAGGTTGTCTGTATGTCTGTTGATGTGTAGTTCTTGTTCTAGACTGGCTTTATAACATTGAGGTTGTCTGTATGTCTGTTGATGGGTAGTCCTTGTTCTAGACTGGCTTTATAACATTGCGGTTGTCTGTATGTCTGTTGATGGGTAGTTCTTGTTCTAGACTGGCTTTATAACATTGAGGTTGTCTGTATGTCTGTTGATGGGTAGTTCTTGTTCTAGACTGGCTTTATAACATTGAGGTTGTCTGTATGTCTGTTGATGGGTAGTCCTTGTTCTAGACTGGCTTTATAACATTGCGGTTGTCTGTATGTCTGTTGATGGGTAGTCCTTGTTCTAGACTGGCTTTTAGTTGTCTGTATGTCTGTTGATGGGTAGTTCTTGTTCTAGACTGGCTTTATAACATTGAGGTTGTCTGTATGTCTGTTGATGGGTAGTTCTTGTTCTAGACTGGCTTTATAACATTGAGGTTGTCTGTATGTCTGTTGATGGGTAGTTCTTGTTCTAGACTGGCTTTATAACATTGAGGTTGTCTGTATGTCTGTTGATGGGTAGTTCTTGTTCTAGACTGGCTTTATAACATTGAGGTTGTCTGTATGTCTGTTGATGGGTAGTTCTTGTTCTAGACTGGCTTTATAACATTGAGGTTGTCTGTATGTCTGTTGATGGGTAGTTCTTGTTCTAGACTGGCTTTTAGTTGTCTGTATGTCTGTTGATGGGTAGTTCTTGTTCTAGACTGGCTTTTAGTTGTCTGTATGTCTGTTGATGGGTATAGTTCTTGTTCTAGACTAGCTTTTAGTTGTCTGTATGTCTGTTGATGGGTATAGTTCTTGTTCTAGACTAGCTTTATAACATTGAGGTTGTCTGTATGTCTGTTGATGGGTAGTCCTTGTTCTAGACTGGCTTTTAGTTGTCTGTATGTCTGTTGATGGGTAGTCCTTGTTCTAGACTGGCTTTTAGTTGTCTGTATGTCTGTTGATGGGTATAGTTCTTGTTCTAGACTAGCTTTATAACATTGAGGTTGTCTGTATGTCTGTTGATGGGTAGTTCTTGTTCTAGACTGGCTTTATAACATTGAGGTTGTCTGTATGTCTGTTGATGGGTAGTTCTTGTTCTAGACTGGCTTTATAACATTGAGGTTGTCTGTATGTCTGTTGATGGGTAGTTCTTGTTCTAGACTGGCTTTTAGTTGTCTGTATGTCTGTTGATGGGTAGTCCTTGTTCTAGACTGGCTTTTAGTTGTCTGTATGTCTGTTGATGGGTAGTTCTTGTTCTAGACTGGCTTTATAACATTGAGGTTGTCTGTATGTCTGTTGATGGGTAGTCCTTGTTCTAGACTGGCTTTATAACATTGAGGTTGTCTGTATGTCTGTAGATGGGTAGTTCTTGTTCTAGACTGGCTTTATAACATTGAGGTTGTCTGTATGTCTGTAGATGGGTAGTTCTTGTTCTAGACTGGCTTTATAACATTGAGGTTGTCTGTATGTCTGTTGATGGGTAGTTCTTGTTCTAGACTGGCTTTATAACATTGAGGTTGTCTGTATGTCTGTTGATGGGTAGTTCTTGTTCTAGACTGGCTTTTTATGAATATATCTTTCGATGGTATTGCAATTTCATTATTGATGACTTTGTGCAACATTTTGGAGTCTGGGTTTTAGTGTGCGTTCTTGTAATGATTGCCATTTTAGATTCTATCATTTCAGCTAGACACACTGCTAGTATTTTGATATCTGTTACAATATATCGTGCAGCTCTATTGTATTGCTTGAACTTGGAAGCAATTGTTATGCAAAACACGCGCGCAGCCCCACGCAGATTTTTTCTCTCTCAGTAAAATGGCTGAAAATGATCCTTCGATTTCCCTTACTTTAAGATTAGAAACATCAGTATTGCTGGGTCCTGTAAGTAATTTTTATGCAAACAGTTGTTATCTGTATTTTAAGATATTTTCAAATGTTAGAAATCAAACTGGTTAGTAAAAAACATATAAAGCAAGATCATAAAACGCAAGATATTTTTTTATCAAGGATTTTCAGTATTGTTGAAAGCTGAACAGACATGTATATAACTACAACCACGGACTTTGTAAACCAGTATATTCTTAGTATAGAAAGTCCCTGCTACAACGAATGGGAGTGTTTAACTAACTAGAACACACCCGCGATATCGCGGGCATATGCAGCTTGTGAACTGTTGTAGGATGATTTTTTGTAAAAGATATTATGTATTGAGAATGACTTAAAAGCTATCTTCCTTTTTCCAAAGTCCGATATTTGTTTCCTTTCTGTTAAATTCAATTATATTTCTGTTTCTGGCCTACGACCACAATTATTCTTCTCCTTTGCTACAATGCTTTAAAAAATTTGCACCGTTTCAAACATGAAATAAATGAAACTGCTCATATGTAGACCATTATTAGTCTAAAAAATATGCTTCTATGACAATCTATCAGTGCTTTTTTTGAGAGCCTTATTAATATGCCAATGGTAGGATTTGAATCATGTATAAATGACTAATACCGACTAAGGCTAATTTGAGGGGTTGTCGATTTACATAAAAGGTATCTCCCTTTTTCCAAAGTCCGATATTTGTTTACTTTCCGTTAAATTCAATTATATTTGTGTTTCTGGCCTACGACCACAATTATTCTCTCCTTTCCAGCAATGCTTCTTTTGGTAAAAGTAAAATAAAATTAAAATTTGCAACGTTTCAAACATGACATAAATGTAACTGCTTATATATAGACTTTTATTAGTCTAAAAAATATGCTTCTATGACCATATATCAGTGCTTTTTTGAGAGCCTTATTAGTATGCCAATGGTAGGATTTGAATGATGTATAAATGACTAATACCGACTAAGGCTAATTTTAGGGGTTGTCGATCGTTGGGGTCCTGATCCCGAAATCCCTGGCTTAAAACCATGAAATCCCGAGATGCAGAATTTAAAGAAATTCATATCCCGAAATCAAAAATATATTCCCGGATCCCGTAAAGATCAATGCCCACATCCCGAGTTTAAAAACACCCGATCCCGACGCCCCGAAAAAGGTCCTGCCTCCCTCTAATCTCTACCTTACTTTCATTTTTGCCAAATCACTATTTTCCCTTTTAACAATAAATTATATATAGAAATTCCCTGATAGAATACAGAGAGTCTCTATATACTAAAGTAGTATAATCGTAGATTACATGTAGATAAACGCGAAAAATAGTTGTTTTAAGGAGGTATCATAGTTGTGGTTCTTGCGATCTAAACACCATGATATTGAAAACGCTCTGATTGGCTTATCAATTTTTCTTTTTTGTTATCTATCATACGATTGGTTGTATTTGTGCATGTTTAAAACAGGAAGTCTTATCTATGACTAAAAAGCAGTCTGATGACGGAATCATTTCCGGACTCCTTTTTGTCGTTTTTCTCCCAAAATAGCTCAATCTGAATAATCATAAGAATGGATGACAAATGCGACTATGCATGTTACCTATAGGACACAGCCGCATGATGATTGATTTATTGTGGAAGGAAGAGAAGCGACACCCAAAATTAGGTCTTCTCGTTTAATAGTATAGATAAGACAGTCACCATAATGTTCTCGTACGATCGGGATCGAGACGTTAAAAAATGATCTAACAGATGATTCAGCCGGTAACGAGTTTCCCATATCATATAAGATTCACAATACAAAGGGAACCTCTTCTGCTTAATTGAGCCCCTAAATAAATGTTAATTGGAAATTTTTATTCAAAACTGTTGAAAGCAAAGTTTTATATGTGTTCTCGTACGAATACTGAATAACAGACGGACGGCCACACGAAAAATGTTTTAACAAATACTGAAACAGTTCACTATCGATCAAAAATCCGGAAAATGACAGATATATTACGTATCGTGATAACACTGTTAAAACTGTAAACTTGTGTTGTTTATAATATAAATTCAAGTTCTTCGTTTATTCATTTATTTCATTTTATTACTTAAAAAACAATATTGTGTAGAAAATTTAGGGGAGGCGATACTACCTATCGGCCATGGCACTTCTTTGTACTTGTTCCAATTTATATACATTTGCCGAGGCGTGTGAATCCCAAACTGTACAGCAGTATTTTTGTTTTGGTCTAACTATTGTTTCTGGTCTGGTAGGTCGTTAATATATATGAGAAAGAGTATTGGTCCTAGTACAGAGTATTGGTCCTAGTACAGTTATTCAATAAAGGATTTGACATTAGTGCTATCTAATTGAATAAAATATAATGATGCTAGAATGTTAGAGGTGTCCGTTTAATAACTTATTTTGGAGTTGCACACTAGTCGGCTTTAACTAAAAAATATTCAATCAATCCAGTATGTGACGTTCCACCTTCCGAGATAGAATAAACATACCCACCAGCTCCCACCGACTTTGATAGACTAGAACCTGAATCTCGTCATTCCAAGTACAAGGAAACCAGTAAAAACAAAACCATCGCATTAATTCTATAACCGTTTAGTTCTCGGTCCAACCAGAGCAATGTCTGAAACATATTTTCAATATCATTGACCAGTTCAAACCCTTGAATAAAACATGCGATAATACAAAATTCTATTTTAGAGTAAGTCACGAAAAATTCCGAAGATTGACGACCGTTACTCTAAAATGTCCCTCGAATTAAGCATCAGTCTAAATATCGCTATAAAAATGAAACCATCTATTTATAAACCCGAAATCATAAAATATGTAGCTAGTGTGCAATTCCTTTTATTTGTTTTTGAACGGAAACGTAAATTAATCATTTAGAAATGTTTTACTCTAAGACCGAAAAGATATATATCAAATGTAAAGAAATGAATATTTAAGTCAAACATCGAAATACAAAATAAAATGAAATTTAAAGTACTACTTACTAATATGAAAGTTTTCCCCAATTCTATGGAAGAAGCGATTCGATAAAAAACTTTTCTTATATCAACGAGTAACATTGTGGGAAATTTCAGACGAATGTTAGCATTTGTACGAAGAAAGGCAGATTTATCGGTATAAAGTAATGACTCTTTTCTTTAAAAAGGATGACATTTAACACGGCATACGTCTGCTGTATTATTTCCATGAATTATTTTTATGTAATAACAAGCAAAGTGTATTTAAGCGAGAAATTGAATTGTTGAATAAATGCAACATTAATGCACGATTTATCATTTGTAGATGTACACATTCAATAAATATCACGTAGCAAATTCAGTGGAATGCAATTGAGATGAATTCAATTATTTGCTAAGCCAAAACCACCTGTAAGTCAAAGATACTGCTATATTTTATTATATCAATGCGATGTTTGTCTTATATCATATCGATGTTTTTTTATTATCAAAAATTTATGAATGCGATACTTTTCTAATATAACTGCTATAGTTTTCTAATATAAAATGAATACGATGACACATCACAATTCATGTCAAGAAAACCGCAAACAAAATTCACAAACTTAGTTCATGACCGGCTTAATGTTTGAGGATCAATATCACTAAAATTTCATATCTGTAACGAAATTAACGCTTACATGAACTTATCATTTCGAAAATGTTGCTTGACCCTATTGATAGTTGAAAGTGTTCACAACCTGTTCAGTCTATTGTTTTCAATCACATGGTTTAACCGACTAATTCTATTTGAAGTGATGATACAACGGCAGAATTTGAATGCGGTTGTAAATAGTCTGCTGACCTATTAAAATCTAATATAGGTCCAGTGGTGGATCCAGGAGGGGGTGGGACCCGGGGGTTGGAAACTCCCTTT
Organism: Mytilus trossulus; assembly: GCF_036588685.1. Classification (NCBI taxonomy): domain Eukaryota; kingdom Metazoa; phylum Mollusca; class Bivalvia; order Mytilida; family Mytilidae; genus Mytilus; species Mytilus trossulus. Next base: position 67,002,906 of record NC_086386.1, read on the forward strand.
GTTTGCCGATCAATGCATTTGAATGGGGAAATATGATTGGACCCCGTTCCCCTTTTTATCCTGGGTCAGGAAACCCCTTTTGAAATTGGCTGGATCAACCATTGAGGTCACACTGCTATAGCCTATCCACATGGGTTATATCGAAATAGACAAAAAATATCATTACTTAAAAGAAAAAAAACATTCATTCAAACAATCCAATCCAATACAGCGCCAAATAACAATGAATATTCAAATGGTAAAATAAGTAAATATTCCAAACAAATTAAAATGTGCAAATGCTGATGTCCCGAACTCTGAAGATGCCAACTGAGTAGCCTCACAATATAAATTGAATAACTTCAGATACAATGAAAATAAAAAATCTTGTCAAACAGGAAATGTGTTTATTATTAACATTGAAAAAAAAATTGACAAGGAAAACAGTTCTTTTTTTTGAATATCAAAGACTTTTCCCGTTGATAAATCGATATCTCTATGAACATAATCAGCTCGCCGCATGGACGCTCTTTTACATCGCGATGACCGTGAGGGCATTCCGATGTATTGTTGCCACACAGATTTGACTTTCGTTTTTGACTAGTAACCGATCGTATAAATACGCGAACATTTCTTAGTGCAAAATAACAATCCGTATCTTTTGTTTATTTAATTTAGATCGTTCAGTGCTGTTTATTTGGTAATTTTATTGACGTAATCGTTCTTGTAACATCATAACTGTCGTTGCCGATAAATCTTTAGAAGTGTTCTAGTTCATATTGCACTTTACAAAAGATTCAGCACCCAAATGAAGTTTTTGGAGGACTGGAAAAAATTATTTATAAGGGGGAAATTAAAAAAAATTATAGATATAAGAAGATGTTGCATGAGTTCGAATGAGACAACTTTCCATCAAAGTAATAATTTGTTTGAAGTAAACCATTATAGAACAAAGTAGGGCATTTAGCACGGAGCCTTGGTTCACAGAGAACACCACGCTATATAGGAACAAAAAAATACTAGTGGTAAATCATTCAAACAGGAAAAGCCAACGGTCTAATTTATAAAATCAAAGTGATGGAAATCACTCGTGGAAAGATTAGAAGAGTAGTTTGAATAGTTTCATATTAAGGTATGGTGGGGGAAATGAACATTAATAAAGCAGATGTTAGAACTTGAGGAAAATGAGCTCAAATTAAATAATATGGGTCTCTTAATTTGCACAATTTTATTTGAACTGCAGTTTATATCTTATCCAAATAATGTTGCCTATTCTGAACATGTTGCAACAAAACTTGACAAAAATTGAAAATAAAAATGTCTTCTACTAAGTAAATGTTACCAACTATATCCTTGTTAGACATAAAATCTAGACCAACAACTAAGAACGTTGAAACGTCAATAAAAATGATAAAAAAACCGTTGTTTTGTGGCATTTTGTAAGTTGAAACATAGATTATATGACATTGCAGATTAAAAATTGTAGAGTGCCTCAATCTTTAAAGTATTTTTCAACACAAGGCACTGAAAATGTATTTTTTCAACGTAAAAAAATAAAAAACTTGTTTTATTAAAGCTCTCTAGGTTATGTTTGAATGTTATTTCGACCTCATGTCCCTAATTTCCAACGGCTCAACTATGCTTGACACATCTGTATCATACCCACTATATATTGTTCAACAAAATATTGTCGTTTGATCTTGATGATTCAGGTGGGATTGGTTGATTCGACATGTCTACTGGATTCGTATCAAAGGCCCGTCTGACGATACCCCTACCACCGCACTCATTAGTTCTGGTACATGTTGATTACATGCCTGTGTTTGTTTTCTCGAGAATTCTATGTATTAATGTCAATAAAAAGAAATGAAACAGTATTTATATAATTCTAATAATAATAGTATCTACATTTAAAGAGAGTGACTAGTAGGATGAACCAATTTTCAATAATGCTCTTTGCATACAAAGAAAATAAATTCGAATTAGTAATGCGTTTAATAACAAAGCTAGAAAATGTAAAAAACCGTGGTGGAATTCTGAGCTTATTATTTTGTGGTAAATAAAATCATCATAGATACCAGGAATGACGTACGTAAAGCGGAGAAAAATTAGAATACATCGGTCGTCTTAGTATAGTAAGAAAAGGGAATTGACAGATTTTTCCCGTTTCAGACAGATTCAACTTATCCAATATGTAGGCTGGTGTTCACCTAGTATAGTTCGTCCGATTGGTAATGAAAAAGCATCGCAAAGTTGCAGCTACCATTTTCAAATGTAAAAGCCACTATCCATTCTGTGCAGCCCTAAGTTCTGTAACACTATCTCAACTGCACGAAGAAACGTATCCCAAATTGCGAAGGTTGGTGAAAGTTTACAATAGTGTATTCTGAATTCTTCAAACAATGGCAAACATGATGCCTCAACCTAACTCCGCATCATTGAAATCTGTACAAAAAACGATCGGGTAAAGATAAACAGCAAAAAAACTGAAATTCTAATGATTAACAAGAAGAATAAAGATATTAATCTTCAACTTTTTAATGAAAAAATAGACGAAAAGCAAAACATCAATTGAAAGACAAGAGAAAAATAATCGAAATGTAGAGAAAAGAATCTCTGCTGCAAGAGGGTATCAGGTCCGTTCGCGCCCAATATACTTTCGCACCCTACACGTTCGCACCTCGCACGTTCGCACCCAAGGTCCGTTCGCACTCTACACGTTCGCGCCCAATTTAAATTCAAATTCCAGTTGAATAATTGGAAAATCATGATTATTGTTTTTAATTAGTTACGTGTAAATAATGAATGTATTTATAGCTTGGTATGAATAAAAGATTTAAGATTTTAAATGAAAAACACAAAAGATAATTGTTTTTAACAGCTTGGTCCCTTTGATCTGAAACAATGAAAAATTCAAATAATAGCAATACACTATTATAACCAAAACGTCAAACATGATAAAATTTATTCAACACACTTAAAAAAACGTAGTCAGAATCTCACTTCATTTTGAAACAAGTCAATTAAACAAAGTTTATAGCAATACACTAACCATAACAACAATGTATTCACTATTAGGTGCTGGATTACATGGAATAAATGGTATAAATCCACTATTATCGTATAAACTATGGCGGACTTACGTTATACCAAGAATGCTCTATGGAATTGAAATTCTCAACATTACTAAAACTGATATCCAAAAATTAGAAGCTTTTCAGAAAAAAACATTTAAGCAAATTCTATCCTTACCACAAAGAACTGCAGATGCTGCTATCTATATCTTGCTCGGAGCCGAATCTATTGAGCAACTCTTACATAAAGCTGTCATTTCCCTATTTCTAAGAATATCAAAAGATCCCAACTCAATTGAGTGTAAAATTAGAATTAGACAGCTAGGTACAAAAGATGATAAATCAAATAGTTGGTACATAAATGTGGACAAAACTCTCAAATCTTATGATCTTCCATCCGCACATGAGATTATACTAAATCCAGAGAAAAATTGGAAACGATTGACTCATGATGTCATAGACAAAACCTGGAAAAATAGATGGACCGAAACTGCTAGAAGCAAATCAACACTCAAATATATGGAAGTAAACAACTGGAACTTTAAAAAAACAAACTTCTGTTGGAGCAGTGTCAGAGATCATAAAAGAGATGTTAGCAAAGGGATAATAAAATCCAGGACACTTACAGGAACTTACAAAACCCAAAGTATTACCAACCGATTTGACGAAACAAAATCTGCAGAATGCAAATTGTGCATGGTAGGACCTGAGGATTATAAACATTTCCTAATCAAGTGTGAAAGTCTGAATTGTGTGAGAAAAATTCATCACAATAGACTAAAATCCCTACTAGAGGATAATCATATCCCCTATTGCAGTATAATTAATTCTGATGAGGATCTTTTCGAATTCTTGGTTGACTGTTCTAGGAACGACCTTATAACTGGGCCATTCCAGTTAATTTCTGACAGGTGGGGATGGATGGGGAGATTTTTGTTCATACCTATCAGAAAAAAAAAACATCATGAAAAACTACCAATCAGATCTATAAATTAAGACCTATCAGATGAAGAGTTTCTGTTCATATTGGGTGGATGGGCTTTCATGGGAAAAATTGACCTATCAGCATTTTTACTGCAAGGATTGTACCCATCAGAATTTAAAATCCAATACCAGGTAATGCATAATACGAAACTGTCTACATGCCAAAGCACCCCTAAGATATGAAACAATTTGAAAAACGGGACCAAAAATTAAGAATCTACATACACAGTTAGATTCGGCATATCAAAGAACCCCAATTATTCAATTTTTGACGAAATCAAACAAAGTTTAATTTTGGACCCTTTGGGCCCCTTACTCCTAAACTGTTGGGACCAAAACTCCCAAAATCAATACCAACCTTCCTTTTATGGTCATAAACCTTGTGTTTAAATTTCATAAATTTCTATTTACTTATACTAAAGTTATGGTGCGAAAACCAAGAAAAATGCTTATTTGGGTCCCTTTTTGGCCCCTAATTCATAAACTGTTGGGATCTACACTCCCAAAATCAATACAAACCTTCCTTTTGTGGTCATAAACATTGTGTTTAAATTTCATTGATTTCTATTCACTAAAACTAAAGTTATTGTGCGAAAAACAAGAATAATGCTTATTTGGGCCTTTTTTTTACCCTTATTCCTAAACTATTGGAACCAAAACTCCCAAAATCAATCCCAACCTTTCTTTTGTGGTCATAAACCTTGTGTCAAAATTTCATACATTTCTATTTACTTAAACTCAAGTTATAGTGCGTAAACCAAGAAAATGCTTATTTGGGCCCTTTTTGGCCCCTAATTCCTAAAAAGTTGGGACCAAAACTCCCGAAATCAATCCCAACCTTCCTTTTGTGGTCATAAACCTTGTGTTAAAATTTCATAGATTTCTATTCTTTTTTACTAAAGTTAGAGTGCGAAAACTAAAAGTATTCGGACGACGCAGACGACGACAACGTGATAGCAATATACGACGAATTTTTTTTTCAAAGGTAATGAAATTTTGTGGGACAATCGGGAATATGTTTGTGGGACAATTGGGAAGTTTAAATGTGGGACAATTGGGAACTGTTTTTTAAGTCATCAATTTGTTTTTATAGCGTGTTGCAGTTAATCAACATGATCATAGGTTACTAATCAATGTAACTTATAAAATATGAACAAAATAAGAACAAATAATAATATTTACATATTTTATTTTGCTCATAGAAGGTTCAATTGAAATATCATATAATATAATATGAAGTCTTTTCAAAAATTAAAAAAATTTAGTCTAAGATGCATATTTTTTTAAAAATTATCTTTTATTGACTTTGAACAGCTAGCGGTCAGCACTGCTCAGATCTGTACTTAGTATCTTTGTTGTGGTGATGTCCTAAGCCACGAGCCTGTAAGTCAGTGGTAGTTGTTTGTTTCCGTGTAACATATATGTTTTCCATTCATTAATTTGTACATAAATTATGCCATAAGTTTTTTCGTTTGAATTGTTTTACATTAATTTGGGGGCCTTTTGTAGCTATGTGGTATGGGATTTGCTCATTGTTGAAGGCCATATGGTGACCTATAGTTGTTAATTTCTGTGTCATTTGGTCTCTTTGGGAGAGTTGTCTCATTGGCAATCATACCACATCTTTTTATTTCTTATGGAAGTCTGGCTCTTCTTTATTATTGGTGAAAAGTCCTGTTGACTGAGAAAACAATGGGAAAATTGGAAAAACAACCATTGATAGTGATTCTTGGAAAGGCTGATCTGGAAAAATTCATTGAACTTTTGATGTCATCCCTAACTTCGTTTGCAATATACTATGTTTGATTCATTTTCTGTTCAACATTACATAATTATAGTTTCCTATAGTAATTGATGTCAACAATAGACAATTATGACGACACATACAAGATACTGTTTTTTGTACTTCAAGGGTTCTAAATTTGTATACTTTGTCCTGATGATGAGATCTAATCAATAAAAGATACAATTTACTTAAGTGTTGTTGTCAATGTAGCAGTATACAATGAAGATAGAGTTAAACAGGAGATTTTAATTAATCATGTTTAAATCAATAAATAATGCAATCCTCTTTATAAGAAAACATAATAATCTGTTCTTATACTATAAAAGGTTTTCTATGTCATCCACACTTTTTATTTCTGTTCGCTTTGAAAAAAGTTGCTTTATGGTTCGTTTCACTTTGTCTTTAACTAAAAAATAAATATTATTATAGTCAACAAGTACCTAACATAAAATACATGTATACACTAATTATTGCAGTTTAAAACATTTATACAAATTACAATTCATTTTAAAAAGCAATTCATTTTTTTTTACTAAAAAATACCTCGTTGTAACACCTAATAATGTGTTAAAGTGAGTTTTTTTTTATTGTCTTTGTAAATTTTTAGTTTTACTGATTACTGTGGATTCATTAATATTCATTGGACACTAATTTTCGTGTATTTCATGGGAACAGTGGAATCACAAATTTAAATGTTCAACGAAATACAAGTTTTCTTTAGAAATGTATGCAGACTTTATCAAAACCATGATTTCAAATATCCATGAATATGCAAGATTTCCTCAATCTACGGAAATTGCTTCCCACGAAAATAAATGAATCCACAGTAGTCTGTATTGGTAATATTCATTTGACGTGGCTCAGAGCTAATACATCAAGTTAGTGTGCAATGGTAAACTAATGTATTCTTGTCTTTTATTATTGCTTATGTGGTTTGTCTATAAGCATTTTTGTTTTTATTTGTTTACATATATGTTTGTTTAAATAGTGATTAAGATAATAGCACAATGTTGACTTCTTTACCGCTACTACTGCCATTTTTACCTATTATCAGGATTTCCCCTGGGTAAAATATTTTTTTTGCCACCTCTTTTGCCAAAACAATATATTTTTCGCCACTTTATTACTTTTTTCACCAGTAACATAAATATATTTTTCATTTAAAAATTTCTTTCTTTTCTAACCCCGCTCCATCCCCCTAAATAAGATGAGTTTGTACAGAAGAATTTTTTTTGTAACTTAAAAGGGGAAAATTCATTATATTTTGAACCACTTTTTAAAAGAGGGGGGGGGGCACTTACTTTTAATAATAAAGAAGATATAAGTCCCGGAATAAAACAAAATTCTTGGACATGTTTTAACCATATAATACACAAAAGATGTACTGTTCTTTAGGAAAGTTTCTTCAAAAGAAAAATGTGTGCTCTTTTGTACTAAGAAGTGGTTTTTACAACAAAAGCTTTTATCCTTCATTTAGATACATGTAGTCATTTTCTGGACTATCATTAAAAGAAGGAGAGGGGAAGTCAAAAGTTTGCTTCCAACATGTGCGTTGCAAAGTGGTTAATAAATCCTTCATGTTACAGATGCCATTTAACCATACCATTTGTCAAACAATAAAATCAACAGATTTATCAATTAGACCTTTGTTGTCTATAGCTATAAAATGCAATCAGCTGATTATTGTTTTTCTGTTAAAATCTTAACGAGTTCAAGGTGAATTCAGAGTAGTTTCTGATCAGGTTAAGACCGAGAAACCCCAAAAAATAAATAAACAAGATGGATGAAAATAAATATATTTCTTTTGCCCAATTCTTTCGCAAATGACAATTTTTAACTGCGTAAATGGCGACAGCCAGCCGAAACCCTGCCTATTATGTCTGTTTGTTTTGTTCACACATTGTTGTCAATATAATGGTATTTTATGTGACTACTATACATGGGAGAGGTTTAGCTAGCTATAAAACCATGTTTACAGAATGTCATGTTTTCCTGGACTGTTTATAGTCTTTACACATAATTCCATTGGATGTTAGATGTGTACTGGTTGATATTTTAGTCTTATATGCATGATTGTTTTTAATGTTTTTATTGGCTCTGAACTAGCTGTCAACAAATCAAGTTACCTTTCTCTTTATCTTTACTTTCACATTTCTCTAATACTTTGTGTGACAATATTTTGGCAACAGACTTAAATAAATCCTGAAATTAAATAAAAAGACACTGTTCAAACTGTTAAAATACTTGAGGTGCATTGGATAGATATCAATTATTCTTAGGCAAGTGCAGATATAGATGTTCATGCATAAGACTTGGAATGATTTTGGAACATACAAATACCGAACCACAAAGGAATTTTGGTCTTTGTTTTTTAAGGTTTTTATATCAACTCAATTTTTGAAACAGTTACATACTATGCTTTGAGATTTTATTCAACCTGAATTTAACAGATCATTTGCAGACAGGTGATTTCTTCACTTTATCATCTGACTATGATCTTAAATTGAAAGCATTTATAACAACAATACTATCATGATTATAGAGATTGCTGGAGTAATTTTATAAGATAGACATATTCAAATTTATCAGACAGATTATAACCATTATACACTGGTGTGAGCTGATCACTGTAACTGCAATTATGGTAATCCAAACATGGCGCAGCCCAAAACAGGTAAATCACCTTTTTGTTATTTCTCCGTGTACACATTTTTAAGAATTACTAAGCCGCTATGTTGATATGTACAATATTGTTGTATGTGTGTGTTCTTAATATCATATGAGACCTTGTTACAGAAATAAAAGCCATTGAAAATTTACGGAAGATCATCATAACTCCAAAAGAAGATAGTCGAAACTTGTAGAAAAATAACTTGAAAGATAATCATAAGGGAGCTACCATTTGATTTTTATGGGGGGGCTAGGATGAAAAATTTTGTCCTGCCTTTTTTTTTAGCTGTAATCTCTGTCCTGCCTTTTTATTTTTCACTCTGTTCGGTCCTGCCTTTTTTTTTTAGTTTATCCTGACTTTTTTTTACCTAAATAGTCGTCCTGACTTTTTTTTTGCAAGTGTCTCATCCTGCCTTTTTTTTTACCCAAAACTCCTGTCCTGCCTATTTTTTTCAAATTTCATCCTAGCCCCCCCATAATATCAAATGGTAGCTCCCTAACTGTATATAATATGTCTGTGATGATAGAAACTGATTTTGTCAGAAACCTCTGCTAGGGAACTATTTAAGGAAAAAAATTGTGCAACAGACGCATAAACAACATTTGTGATCAAAATATTTTTTCAAGATAATTTCAGTTTGCAAAAGATTATATGTGATAACTTCATAATGTTTAAATTATTGCCATCAGAAATATATCAGAAGATTTGGCAGTATTAATTTTAGAAGATTTCCCACCAAAATTGTCTCCCTTCAAAGGCTTCAATTAGAACTTTCCATAAATCATTATAAAATGTTATTTCAATCCAAGCCATCCTCTTATATGTGTTGATCAAAATTATTATGCAATTAATTGTCATCGAAGATTGGTTGTCATTCTAGATATAAAGATGGGTATTTATGAGATTTTGCGCATTTTTTTTTTTAATTGAAGAACAAGTTGCAAAATCGGACTTGTAATAACTTCCTAAACAACTGGGATGTATCTTTGAAGCAATTCAGTTTCGAAAGCTTAAAGAAAACACTTTAAAAAATAATGAATTCATCCTAGAAGCTTTAAAAAACAGATTTATAAGAAAACATATTTAGAGAAGGGGTGTGAACGTGTCAAATCGTGATTTCGCATCAAAAACATAGCTGTCTGACTTGGTTTTGGTCATTAAAATGACCTAACTGGTTACTGGAAATCCTCTGTTCTATGTTCCCACCTTAATTAGACAATCAGGTTTCTGATTGGGAACATTTTTTTTCGTTTCTATCGTTGGGGAATAAAGGGTAAGGATAGACATGGGATTCAATGCAAAATATTAGTGATCGCCAGCTGGGCGATCAGGATGAAAAATATATTCGCTCAGCCGAAAATCTGGTCGCATTGGGCTTCTGGGTGACCATTAAGTTTGGTCCCTGCTCAAGATTTTTCTAGTTGTGAATATTAGGTTTTTGGTAAAGACGATTCACTAATAAGAGGAGATCAGTTTTTAAAGGGAAAATTTGCAAAAAAATTAAAATTTGATTTGATGTTCATCCTAAATAAATAAGCATATTCTCAAAATATTAAAGCTTTATTCATCTAGATAATAGTTATCAAAAGTACCAGGATTATAATTTTATACGCCAGTCGCGTTTCATCTACATAAGACTCATCAGTGACGCTCAGATCAAAATAGTTAAAAAGCCAAATAAATACAAAGTTGAAGAGCATTGAGGATTCAAAATTCCAAAAAGTTGTGCCAAATACGGCTAAGGTAATCTACTCCTGGGGTAAGAAAATCCTTAGTTTTTCGAAAAATTCAAAGTTTTGTAAACAGAAAATTTATAAAAATGACCATAAATTGATATTCATGTCAACACTGAAGTGCTGACTACTGGGCTGGTGATACCCTCGGGGATGAAACGTCCACCAGCAGTGGCATCGACCCAGTGGTGTAAATAGTTATCAAAAGTACCAGGATTATAATTTTATACGCCAGACGCGCGTTTCGTCTACATAAGACTCATCAGTGACGCTCAGATCAAAATAGTTAAAAAGCTAAATAAATACAAAGTTGAAGAGCATTGAGGATTCAAAATTCCAAAAAGTTGTGCCAAATACGGCTAAAGTAATCTACTCCTGGGGTAAGAAAATCCTTAGTTTTTCGAAAAATTCAAAGTTTGTTACTAAGTGAGTTACTAGATCTTGAAAATCAACTCTAAATTCTCAGGAAGACGCCATCTTGAAAACTAATGACCACAGATATCTAATTACCACAGAGTCCTAGTACACGGCATGACATGTCCGTTAATCAGTGTTAATATTACTTGTCAAGCTGATAGATTTTCTACCCGACCAAGTAATGGAAGCCGAAGAAGTCTACATAGATTCCAAGATCATCAAATCAAGTAATGCTTCACCTAGATTGATAAGAATATTTAAACAAGAGGCTCTCAAGAGCCTGAATCGCTCACCTTAATTCTTTTGGTTAAATCTCTCATCAATGATTCTTTTGGTTTTTCAATTTATTTAAATGTTTTTTGGATCGTCCTATTTTCTTCAAAAGCCAAAAAAAATAATCATTTTCTCCTATGTTCTATTTTAACCATAGTAGCTATGTTTCTTGACATACAAGGAAATAAAATATAAAATTTATACTAAATACTCTGAAACTCATTTAGTCTAAGTTTGGCTGAAATTGATACAGCAGTTTCAAAGGAGAAGATTTTTTAAAGTAAGTCAACATGATGAACAAATTGCGAAAAAAGTCCTTAAAGGGCAATAACTTCTTAAGGGGTCAATTGACAATTTTGGTCAAATTGACTTAATTGAAGATCTTACTTTGCTGAACATCATTGCTGTTTACAGTTTATTTCTATCTATAATTATATTCAAGATAATAAACAAAAACAGCAAAATTTCCTTAAAATTATCAATTCAGGGGCAGCAACCCAACAACAGGTTGTCTGATTCATCTGAAAATTTCAGGGCAGATACATTGTAGATCTTGACCTGTAACACGAAATAACCCCAGGTCAGATTTGCTCTAAATGCTTTGGTTTTTGAGTTATAAGCCAAAAACTGCATTTGACCACTATGTTCTATTTTTAGCAATGGCGACCATGTTTGTTGATAGATCATAACTTCGGATACAATTTACAAACTAGATACCCTAAGGAACATTCACTAAAAGTTTGAAAGTATTTTGCCCAGTAGTTTCAGAGGAGAAGATTTTTGTAAAAGATTACTAAGATTTACGAAAAATGGTTAAAAATTGACTATAAAGGGCAATAACTCCTAAAGGGGTCAACTGACCATTTCCGTCATGTTGACTTATTTGTAAATCTTACTTAGCTGAACATTATTCCTGTTTACAGTTTATCTCTATCGATAATAATATTCAAGATAATAACCAAAAACAGCAAAATTTCCTTAAAATTACCAATTCAGGGGCAGCAACCCAACAACGGGTTGTCTGATTCATCTGAAAATTTCAGGGCAGATAGATCTTGACCTGATAAACAATATAACCCCATGTCAGATTTGCTCTAAATGCTTTGGGTTTTGAGTTATAAGCCAAAAACTGCATTTGACCCCTATGTTCTATTTTTAGCAATGGCGACCATGTTTGTTGATAAATCAAAACTTCGGATACAATTTATAAATCAGATACTCTAAGGAACATTCATTTAAAGTTTGAAAGTATTTGGCCCAGTAGTTTCAGAGGAGAAGATTCTTGAAATAGTTTACGACGACAGACGACGGACGACGACGGACGCCAAGTGATGGCATAAGCTCACTTGTCCATTCGGGACAGGTGAGCTAAAAACAAGAATGTGTCCCAAGTACACGGATGCCCCACTCGCACTATCCTTTTCTATGTTCAGTGGACCATGAAATTAGGGTCAAAACTTTAATTTGGAATTAAAATTAGAAAGATCATATCATAGGGAACATGTGTACTAAGTTTCAAGTTGATTAGAAGTCAACTTCTTCAAAAACTACCTTGACCAAAAACTTTAACCTGAAGCGAATGGACGCACAGACGGACGAAAGGACGCACAAACAGAGACACAGAGGGACGAACAGACGCACAGACGGTACAAAGGACGCACAGACGGATGGAAGAACGGAGGCACAGACCAGAAAACATAATGCCCCTCTACTATTGTAGGTGGGGCATAAAAATACTTTACAAGACATCTTGATTTTTTAAGAGGGTTAAATATTCAACGTACAATGCTGAGGTCAGGTTAAAAAGCTGTAAATGTAAGATAGTACAATGGTTTTAGCTTGTCATTAAATTTACTTTTTTGGCACCCAGATACAGTATCAAGTATTATATAGGAATTATGCTATAATAATGTTAAAGTAGTGTCAATAAAGTGAAAAAAGTCCTGAGATACTTATTATAACCTGATATTTATCTCTTTATGTAAAAGTTTTTTTCTAATGTATATTTTTAGCTTATTTTGGGTTTTTAACAAACTTGACCTATGTTCAAAGTCTTGTCTTCTTGTAATAAACATGGCTTAATATTGGTAATTACCGGGGTATTGTTAATGTGACATATTCATGTATTCTAACGATCGACTTCCTGGCAGGCTTGTTTAATTTAATACACAATGAACAAGGTCAATGATTCACATGCGTGATTGCGAGAGAACCAGGTGTGCACAGGTAAAATTTATAAAATATACTAAACCAACATAAAACTATCCGTGATATACAGCCTGTGTACAAAATTTTACAAAATGTAAGAGTGGTTGTAAGAATATGTATAGATTATCCCAATGTTATCTAATTTCAATTTTACTTTTATTTATATTTCAACACCTATTCTTCCGGTCCAGTTATTTTTTATTTATAATTCGTCCTGTTTATATCCTCACATATGTGACTTCATTTTCACTCTAGAAAACAGTGGTAAGTTTCAAAATGAATGCCGTTTTTTTTTTAATAATTGTTCATTCATTTTTACATGTGAAATAAGATCAATCATCAATTAGTAAACTTCAGACTATACAAATGCAGAATATACTGTGCAGGTTTGCTTTTGCCTAACAAGATAGGAGAACTGAAAAAAAACTGTCATATAAAAACAAGCACGCTCAAATCAAAATAAAAAAATGTTAGTAAAAGTCAACTGGAACAGCAAAATTATCAACCTTTGATCTCGAGTGTATTGGTAATACATTTATGTATTTTTATAGTATAGCTCCTTCAATAGTCCAAATGATATCAGATAATCTATATTTTTCATAAGATTAACCCTTCCGACCTCACTTAAATCTGAGATTATGTGTTATTCATGTAGTAGTATCAGATAAAATCTAATGCCAAACGCTAGAAGTAAAAATATATAACAGGTACACTTTTCATTTGATCATGGCTTTTAAATGTCTAAATTTAAGTGTTCCCCTACATTCTTTGCCTATTTAAGACAATTCTAATGCTTTGGTAAAACTAGTTCTATTTTCCCTTTTTAAAACACAAATATAAATGATAAGAGTGTATATCATTTTATTCCGAAAACTAAATTTAATTTCCATACTTTGGTTCATTTTTTAGTTAAGAAACTTATTTGAATTCAAATAAAGCAATAGCACCAAATATAATTAAACAATTCAACGGCGATTCACTTGAATTTGTCAACACCTTGACATATAGCGATAAAACTTTGTGAATATATGTATTATGTCATAATGAACACATTTAAACCATAAGTAAAAAATCGTGAACTTTCCCTTTAATTAAATCATTATCTTTAATCTAACTTATAACTAAAAATGCTTGAATTTATAAGGTTTCTATCTTTCTATATTATATACTTAGTAAATACAAGTAAATTATATGTGTAATACATTCCAGGTCAATCGTGCTGGATCAGTATTCATAGTTGCAAAGGCTTCTAATCTGTATGTCATCATGTCATAAGTTAAACTTCAGGTACATAATAAAGTGAATATTATAAGGCTTAATTTCTCAATATCCACAATGTATCCTTAACTTCTTGTGAACAATTGGTATCTCTTAGGGTGTGAAATTAAAAAAAAGCATTTCTTCTTCTTTTGACACTCTTTCTATAGTTATATCTAATTATATATTATTTTTATTTATGATTTTACCTTAGAAACAAATTTTCCAGCAGAAAAATGCGGTGTGAGATATTTGACAACAAGATCTGCTGTCATCTTTAGATCTTTTCCATTAGGCTTACTTTCTGGGCCTCTATTAATATTGGTTGTTACAGTACTGCATTCTAGTCTTCGTTTTTTACTGTCTGTGTCTTCGCACTGGTGAAGAAAGTGAATAAAATTGTGTAATCTTATTTTTCCAATTAAAAAAAAAGACAGATATTGAATTTGAATGGTAGATAGGAGCATTTTAGGTGCATGATAATTGATAATAGAATCATATACTTAAGAAATAATTGATGCAAGCTATACTTTATTGCATTTTTAACATGGGTAGGCATTATATTTGTGATTATTTTTGCCCCAGTGATAGTGAGGGGCTGAGGGCTTAAATAACGTGAATATAATGACTAATCATGTTAAAACTACAATAAATTATAGATGGCAACAATTATTTTGATTCCAATTAGGAATGCGTGTGTAGGCTCTTCCATGAACCTCCCTAGCTTTTTTGTAAACAAGCAAACAACTGGCAATGTGATTTTTCAGAGGGAGGAGTTTTGAACAGCCAGAATGAACGGTTGTCATATCTAGCATGTCTAGGTCAAATATGTCAATTTTGAATTGCAACACATTACAGTCATAATAAATAAATTAGTAACAACATGTGCATCATTTAAGAGTTTGGAAGTGTTTTAAGTTAATGATATATATTAAATGCATGCCAATTTGATAAAATTCATTATTCTGCAGTAGTCAATATACGCATGTGCAAACAAATTTTATTGGATTTAGAGCATGGGTTCATTCACAAATTGAAAGAAGCAAGTCATATTAGAATACATTATATATGTGGAAGGAGAACCACTGTACCTCAAATCAAAAAGTAACATATTTTATAATACTTTAATATTGGCACAAGGACATCAATTGTAAATATAAATTAACATGCAGATATCTTATAAGTTATTTCACATCCAATAATCCAATAGTTTATGGTAACATTCTTTACCAAGCACAAAAATGTTGTCATTCACATCAAAAGCCAACCAAACCTTTAATCACTTATTAAGAAGGGATATATAGTTAAGATACTGTCAGGTCATTAAAGATGGCATATTATAGCTTTAATATTGATTCACTTATTTGGTCTTTGCCTCGAAAATAAACACATTTATTCTAAAACCAGTTGTTGGCATGATACAGGTTATGTTTATATTTTTTTATGGTATGACACTAAACCCCTAATGGGTGGGATTGTGCTTGATGTTCATATGATGAAGACATAATCTTTCAATCCCTTTAATCATGGTCAGGAGGCAAGGAGGTGGCATATCAGTAACTGTTAGTAGTCCTTTGTTAATTTATGTATCATTGTCATTTTGCTTAGTTTCTTTTGTTACCTATTCTGACACCAGACTCAGACTTCTTTTTAAACTGAGTTTTACTGTGCATATTTCTGTGATTTTGTTTTTCTGCATTCATGACATTGGCTAGAGGCATAGGGGGAGGGTTGAGATCTCACAAAACATGTTTAACTCCGCCACATTTTTGCAGCTGTCCCAAGTCAGGAGCCTCTAGACTTTGTTAGTCTTGTATTTTTGTATGATTTATAATTTTAGTTCATTTATTTATTTCAGAGTTTGGTGTGCATTCATTGTTACTGAACTGGTTCCCATTTTTGTTTGGGGACCAGCTGAAGTACACCTCAGGGTGTGAAAGAGTTGGGAAGAAGGATTTTGTATATGAACACTGTGAGCTCTAAGGTTTACAATAACATAAAAAGGTTATGAATACCTCTTCTTTTATAGGTCTTTTTTTTCCTTTATGAACATGATTAATGGTTTCATCTTTTTTATCACTGACTTGACAAGCATCTGTACAACCACTAGTTTCACTTGTGTCATGTGATTTTGAACGAGAAGAATGTTTGTATTTTTCATCTGTTGTCAGCTTAAGATGTTT
Source organism: Mytilus trossulus (assembly GCF_036588685.1). Lineage (NCBI taxonomy): Eukaryota > Metazoa > Mollusca > Bivalvia > Mytilida > Mytilidae > Mytilus > Mytilus trossulus. The sequence continues at coordinate 67,019,471 of NC_086386.1, forward strand.
CAATTTAACTTCTTTTCTGTCTTTCGATTCATCAATCCTCTCTGTTTTCATGGCACTTGATGTACAAATCCTAGACTTATTCCCATCTGATTCATCAATCCTCTCTGTTTTCATGGCACTTGATGTACAAATCCTAGACTTATTCTCATCTGATTCATCAATCCTCTCTGTTTTCATGGCACTTGATGTACAAATCCTAGACTTATTCTCATCCGATCCAAATAATATGTCTTCACTAAATCTGACACATTCTCGTTTAACACTTCTAGACTTCTGTTTAGATTTAGATGAAAGACTTCTCACTTGGTATTTGTCTAAAATAGATGACACTTCTGATTCCAATTGCTGTAAAGGTTTCTCTTCCATTACATCATTAACTGGTTTAACACAAATTTGACCATCAAATGATAAATCAGACTTTCTTGAAAGTTTTAATTTAGAATCAGTGTTAGAATATATATCTGAATCAGGATCACAGGAATACTTGACTATTGACTCAGGGTCAGTCTTACAATCATTATTTGTGTTAACAATCATATCACAAGCCTTCACAAAAGTACAGCTAAAACCAGATGTCGTATCACAATCATCCGTGCCATCATTTGAGAAATGACTAGCAGGACTTGATTTAAAATTCTCTGATTCTTTTGGAACAAGTGATTTGTGCAAATCTTTGCTTTTTGTTGTTTTCTTTATCTCGTTGCATTTTGACATAACAGCTGCCTTGTACAAATTTAAAGCTTTACTTGACTTAAAAACACCAAATTCTTCATCTATAGCACAACACTCAGGTTCATAGTCTTTGGCAGCCATCTTGGCAGAAATATCTTTGTAGTATGAGGTAAAGTTAGTATAAAGGTCAGATGTAATCATTCCAAGGCAGTGTTCCCGGATCTGAAACAGATTAAACTATACAATTACAACAGAAAATAAGACATTCTCATTAATAAAATATTTATAAATATATATATATATATATATATATAAGAAAATTATTAAAAGATAATAACAGTTTCAATGCATCACTTTTTATATATATATACAACTTGTCTAAACCTCAACCCTACAATGTTAGATCTGTACATTTGCTTTTGCAAATTTTTTTTTCTTCCCTCGCCAGGATTCGATCCAATGCTACTGTGATATTGTGACATCAAATTGCCTGCACTGCAGCCGTCCTACTAGACCACACAACCACCTGGTTGCTACAAAATAATAAAGCTTTCAGTGGCTGTGTGTTACCTTTCCTCATCAGTTTTAATCTAGCAGTGTACAGATCAGCTCAATTATCTATAGTAAAGGATCCTACAAATTAATGTAAGATGCAGTCACAGAAAATAATTATATTTATAGGTACGTCTGAGTCAGTGACAACTCTACAACAGATTTATTCATCGGATCGCCATCAATGATGGTGATACATGGCTGTGTACATTATGTATATATACAACTCGTCTAAACATCAACCCAACAATGTTAGATCTGTAAATTTGCTTTTGCAAATGTTTTTCTCTTCCCTCGCCGGGATTCGATCCCATGCTACTGTGATATTGTGACACCAAATTGCCTGCACTGCAGCGGTGATATATATATATATAGGAAGATGTGGTGTGAGTTCCAATGAGACTTGAAACGAAACATCCAAAAAACAATATATAAAAGTAAACCATTATAGGTCAATGTATGGCCTTCAACACAGAGCCTTGGCTCACACCGAATAATAAGCTATAAAGGGCCCCAAAATTACTAGTGTAAAACCATTCAAACGGGAAAACCAACTGTCTTATCTATATAAAAAGCAAGAAAAATAAACACTTAAATATTACATAAACAAACGACAACTACTGTACATCAGATTGCTATGCTTATGTTAACACAAGAATTTGAATTCTGATAAAAAGTGTGTAATGGTTTTAAGTAAAATATTAACCTTTAATAGATATTAATTCAATCATAATATGTTACCTACATAATAAGTTTAACATTTGGAACAATATTCATTTGATTCAATTCTGCCTTTAACCCAAGATGAATCTTCACTTAAGTCTTGATCCTAAAAGGATATGCATTTCTGATGTTATATATGACATCTGTACACTAAATCTGTTTGAAGTGTACTGATTGATTCTTAAGTTCCAGATAGCATAACTTATCTACAAGTTGCAATTGGCTTTGAACTAGCTATCATTAATTGGGAGTACTCTGTGCTTTGAGCAGTTTTATTTTTATGCTTTGTATTATTTTAATTAAGTCTTTTGCAATTAACATTTACAGTTTGATGAAAATATTTATGTTTGAATGATTGATTGATTATTGGTTGCTTAACATTCAATTACAAATATTTCACAAAAACATTCAAGCTTAATGGCCAGAAAAAGGGGGGAAATATCCCATTGACTCATTCCATATTTTTTTCATGGAAAATAAACATGGGTAAAAATTAATAACATTTGATTGAAGCATACTTAAGCATTTGTTAAGTAAGATATAAGAAATCAAAATTCAGCATTTTTATCTTGTAAACTCTAGAAAGGTAAAAGTGACGCCACACAAATTCAAACTCTCTGTCTTTTGTGGTAATAAGCATTTGTTCTAAGTAACATAACATTTGGTTAAGACATATAAGCTTATGAAAGGACATAACTCAAGAACTGTAAAAGTGATCCTACCAAAATTTAAATTGATCTGCATTGTGTGGCAATAAGCATTGTGTGTAAGTTTCATAATATTTGGTTGAGAAAAAAAAATCCGCTATTTTTCAATTCATAAAGGGGGATAACTTCAGAATGGATAAAGTGACAGCAACAAAATTCAAACTGGATCTGTATGTTTTAAAATAAACATTGTGTATAAGATTCATAACATTAGATTAAGGAAGCTTGCTTGTCATGTTTTGGAATTTTGGTCAGATTTTCGGAATCCTCTGGTTTTATCCATTTGAATGCCATAACAAAATTTGCCCGGTGACCCCTATTTTTCTTTTTATAATTCTTTTACATGTATAATGATAAGCAGTATGTTATTAAAAGTCTTAAATTTACAATACTTTTTGATAGTTTTTGAGGACTTAAACTTGTCAATGATAAAGCTATGAAAAGTCAAGAGAGAACATTTTCCCGCCAAAATTTCAATGGCTAATATTTCGAAAACAAGCACGGTGACCTATATATTTTTTTGGCTCTTTTGATTCGTTTATTAATCCCCTATATAAGCTAGTTTTTTGAAAAGTTAATTACTTTGACACTGAGAAGCCAGCTCCCTTAAGGCAAACTAAAGTTTTAGATTGGGAAATTTATCAATTTGTAAAGGGGCATAACCTTAGAAAGGTAAAAGTGATGCCACCCAAATTCAACTTGATTTTTCTTTTGTGGTAATTATAAGCGTTTTGTATGTTTAAGATTTAAAACATTTGGTTGAAGCAAACTAAAGTAAGAGAACAAAAACAAATTTCAGAACATATAGACTGACAAGGGTTTATAACACGCTTAGAAAATAAAACAATGATTTTTTTTAAGGTTATAAAAGTGTTATAATCTATCCAGACAGGATATATATAAATCATAAATTGAAGCTATTGTGGCAGGACACTTCAGCTAAAAAAAAAATACTACTACTAGGGGATATTTTAGCACAGACATTTCATTCCATTTTGTTAGTGGATTAATCAGTATTTTCATTAGCACATTCTAGCACAAACTGTATTATTTTAAAACTCTCAAAACTAGAAATATGTAAGCTGGTTTATGATTAGGTTGTTTGCAAATGTAGTAACATGATGTTATAGTACATGTAATCTCTTATTTACTTGTGAGTGAATTGGTCCAGTTTATACACCAATAATTTAATACTTTAAATAATGATTTGTACATAACAACTTCTGTATTCCATGAAGCTCACCGTTGATCTCTGTGAATTGTTATAAAGTATTTGACAATAGAGTAAATTGTCTCCCTCATATTAACCAATCAAAATCTGGTATTTAATATACATGTACAATATGTATGAAGTAAATTAAATTTCTGCATACATGCAATTGAAAATCTTTATAAAAACATATATATTTGAAAATCTAATTTGTATACCAAATATATAATTTCTGCTCTCAATATTGTGACTTTATTTCTTGTGAACCTTTTTTCCTGCAACTGTTTATCCTTGATTTTTTTCCATGATGTATTTTTCGTAAATTCAATATCTGATCATAAGCTTACTTGACTTTCATTGCAGATGGGATATATAACCAAATGAGGATTTAGTACACAAAATGAAACTGCATGTTATCAAAAAAAATTGAAAATATTCTCTCACCTTGACTGTTAGTCTAGGAATTTTTGTACTAGAGGCATCTCTGAGAACACAATCTTCACTTGGCTTCTCAAAATCATCATCATCACCAGCTGTTGAAGTATCCTGTAAAGAATTTTAAATTTTAAAGAGTGCTCTTTAATGAATTCTATGGTCCTTCTTCACCATTGTATGCTCATTTGAATCACTCCATGTTGAGGAAAAAGCACAGATGAACAAGGATCTAGTACCTGGATGCCAAATCCACACCATCTTTTTTTTATGTTAAGTGACCTGTAAAATTGGGCTATAAACTCTAATTTGGCATTAAAATTTGGGGAAAATCATATCACAGGGAACACATGTTCTAAGTTTCAAGTTGATTGAACTTCAACTTCATCAAAAACTACCTCAGTAAAAAATTTAACCTGAAGTGGGACTGGCTAGAAAAATACAGTCGAATGAACAGACCAGAGACATAATGTCCATAAATGGGGCATAATAACAGCAATAGAATTCCTCTTATAAATAATCTTTTGATAACAAAGATTGAAATTCTTATACAAAGAAGACATCTGTGTTCTATATACTATGAACTTTTGATCACATTTATGTATTGTACAAAATTCAAAAGAAAAAAATTGAAACAGCAACCTTTCAAAAAAAAAGTAACCTAGAATTTAGAGTAAACTACCAATTCAAATTGAACGAGAAATGACCCTGTATTTCTTGGAAAATGTAAGAATTGATGGACAAATAGTAGTTTATTAGCCTCTATGGGAAATTAATGGGAGATAATGCATTTGATCAGAGATAAATCTGATGTTTTTTTAGGTTCCATGAAAAACCATTCTCCAAATTATGCTTAGGAAGGTTTAATGTGTGCAAATGACACAGTTAAAGGATAAATAAAGCTATTTGAGGAAATTTGGGTAAAAAATGTGCAACAAAAATATATTAGTGTTAGTGTGTGATGAGTTTTAGTGACACCTAGGGGAGTGTATTTCCTATCTGTTAATGTTCTTATGGTCAACAGAAGTTTTATCATATTATCCTGTTTTTCAAAAAACATACAGTTCTAATTTTCCCCAAAATAAATGACTATTTAATACAATCATGATTTAAATTGTCCTCAATTACTGTTAATAAATAGCTGTGCTATGAGGGCATGATACACCCATCGCTTTTTCAAAGAATAAAGTTAATTAAATTTTCCATGTCATATTAGAAATTCATGAAAAACTAAAGGAGGTTATCTTAATAGATGTAAACCAGTCACCAAAGTGTTGTGATAACTGCTCAAAGAATTGACCAAAAACTGAAAAATCCCCCCTTTTTATGAATAAAATCACATAATTCAGAAACATAAAATATAAAATTTGTAAAATTCAAAAGAGAGCTAACATCCATAGATATAAACAATTAACCAAAGTTTCATTAAAACTGCTGAAAGCATTTTTTATTTATTGTCTGAAAACTGGAAATTCCCCTTTTTTATTAACCCCATAACTCGGAAACATAAAATCTATAATTTATAAAAACCAAAAGAGAGCTCATGTCAATAGATATAAACATTTCACCAATGTTTTGTGCAAATTGGTGAAAAAGCGTCTATGAGTAATTGTCTGAAAACTGGAAAATCCCCCTCTTTTAAAGAAAAAAAACTAAACTTGGAAACTTAAAATCTAAAATTTATAAACTAGAGGCTCCAAAGAGCCTGTGTCGCTCACCTTGGTCTATGTGAATATTAAACATAGGACACAGATGGATTTATGACAAAATTGTGTTTTGGTAATGGGGATGTGTTTGTAGATCTTACTTTTCTAAACATCCTTGCTGCTTACAATTAGCTCTATCTATAATAGATAACTTGGCCCAATAGAATCAGTGGCAAATGTGAGTGAAGATTTACAAATTTTATGAAAATTGTTAAAAATTGACTATAAAGGGCAATAACTCCCTAGGGGGTCAATTGACCATTTTGGTTATGTTGACTTATTTTTAGGTCTTACTTTGCTGTACATTAACAGCAAAGTTTCCTTAAAATTACAAATTCAGGGGCAGTAACCTAACAACAGATTATCTGATTCATCTGAAAATTTCAGGGCAGATAGATCTTGACATAATAAACAATATTACAACAGTCAGATTTGCTTCTAATGCTTTGGTTTTTGAGTTATAAGCTAAAAACTGCATTTTACCCCATGTTCTATTTTTAGCTGTGGCAGCCATCTTGGTTGGTATGCCAGGTCACCAGACACAATTTTTAAACTAAATACCCCAAAGATGATTGTGGCCAAGTTTGATTTATTTTGTCCCAGTAGTTTCAGAGGAAAAGATTTTTCTAAAAGATTACTAAGATTTATGAAAAATCGTTAAAAAATGACTATAAATGGCAATAACTCCTTAGGGGGTCAATTGACCATTTTGGTAATGTTGACTTATTTGTAGACTTTACTTTGCTGAACATTTTTGCTGTCTATCTATAATAACATTCAAGATAATAACCCAAAACAGCAAAATTTCCTTAAAATTACCAATTCAGGGGCAGCAACCTAACAACAGATTATCTGATTCATCTGGAAATGTCAGGGCAAATAGATCTTGACCTGATAAACACTTTTACCACGTGTCAGATTTTCTCTAAATGCTTTGGTTTATGAGTTATAGGCCAAAAACTGCATATTACCCCTAAGTTCTATTTTTAGCCATGGCGGCCATCTTGGTTGGTATGCCAGGTCACTGGACACAATTTTTGAACTAGATACCCCAATGATGATTTTGGCTAAGTTTGGTTAAATTTGGCCAAGTAGTTTCAGAGGAGACGATTTTTGTAAAAGTTTACGGACGACGGACGCCAAGTGATGAGAAAAGCTCACTTGGCCCTCTGGGCCAGGTGAGCTAAAAATGAAAGGGAGCTCACATCAATAGATGAAATCAATTCACCTTTCTTTCGAAATTGGTTAAAGCATTTTTAGGTTTTTATCCAACATGTTGACGACCGACAGACACCATAATACGTCCTGTAAATGGATGTATAAAAACTGAATATCCTATACCCTGTGTCAAATATTGTTAACCTGTATTTCAAGGGGAAATCTGCCATCTCCTTTGCAAATATTGTGCTTTATCAACAGAAAATGTATTTGTATAATGAATTGTATAATAAAAACTACAGATGCACCTTATACAATTGTACCGTTATATCTTCATTTCTCACCCTTTTCCTCTTTTTAAACTCTCTCTTAAGAAAATTAAATCTTTTTCGTTTTTCATCAGCTTCTTGTTTTTCTTTGTTGTCACGTTCCTCATCACTTCCATATGTCTTTTCATAAGAATCATTCTCACTAAAACAGACATATAATTCATATAATGTATTTAAAACAAGTAAGAAATATGTTGTGCTGTTATTTCAATTTTCCAGGTAAGGGTGCCACAAACATGTTTAACACAACCTGTCTCAAATCAGAAGCTTGTCATTAGTAGATTACTTGTACTACTGGTATATTTATTTCCCATTTAGTGTTTTATAAATAAATGAGGCTATTGATTTGTCATTTCAGGACCTTTTATAGGTTATCACAAAAATGGTTCTGCTCATGATTTAAAGCTGTAGGGTGAACTGTAGTTGCTTACTTCTATGTGATTTGGTCTCTGGTGAAGATCTCACTGGCAATAATACCAAATCTTCTTATTTTATACATTCATTTATAAGAGACTTTGATCATCTGTTCAGTAAAGATAAGAATGCAGTTCAGTAAAGATAAGAATGCAGTTCAGTAAAAATATGCAGTTCAGTAAAGATAAGAATGCAGTTCAGTAAAAATATGCAGTTCAGTAAAGATAAGAATGCAGTTCAGTAAAGATAAGAATGCAGTTCAGTAAAGATAAGAATACAGTTCAGTAAAAATATGCAGTTCAGTAAAGATAAGAATGCAGTTCAGTAAAGATAAGAATGCAGTTCAGTAAAGATAAGAATGCAGTTCAGTAAAGATAAGAATGCAGTTCAGTAAAAATATGCAGTTCAGTAAAGATAAGAATGCAGTTCAGTAAAAATATGCAGTTCAGTAAAGATAAGAATGCAGTTCAGTAAAGATAAGAATGCAGTTCAGTAAAGATAAGAATGCAGTTCAGTAAAAATATGCAGTTCAGTAAAGATAAGAATGCAGTTCAGTAAAGATAAGAATGCAGTTCAGTAAAGATAAGAATACAGTTCAGTAAAGATAAGAATGCAGTTCAAAATTTTTCCTAAACAATATCTAATTATGTCAAGAGAGGGATACATGTATCTATTACTGAACAGAAATATGCATTGATTCATAGTCTTAAGGACTCTGTATCCTTTTAAAACTCTTATATTAATCAATCACATAAACAAGTAAAAATCACAACATTATGATAAATTAAAGGACTCTTATTGAAACTATGCCTTTAGAAATTTTATTTCAATTTCAGATTTTTACTACAATATAATTCTGAAATTAACTCAGACTAATTTTTTTTACCTGTATAAAATACGAACTACAATAATCCTCATACATTTAAATTCAAAAGAAACATGTGCAATCTTGAATCCAAAATCACTCATCATTCATAACAATATTGAAATTTCCAGTATCTATCTTTTGTCTCAGACTGGAGAGCTTGGTCAATTCCAGAGGAATCACACGTATTCAGATGTTTTTTGAAATATTTAATGCAATTCTAGATAAACATGCACTAATTGTTACTAAAAGAGTAAAAAGAGAGAGACAACCTGAATGGTTCAATAATGAAATTGCAAATGCCAGAAAAATGAGTGAGAAATACCATAAATTAGGAATGTGGTCCGAGTTCAAACTTTGGAGAAACAGGACAAAACACATAATCAATGAATCAAAAAGAATTTTTTATTCAAAGAAAATTCAAAAGCTTCTAAAGATTTGTGGAAATGTATTCACAGTCTTAACCCGTCGCAACAAGAAAAGACATATGAACTTTTAAATGAAGATGGTGTTAAAACTTATAATGTCAGTGACATTTGTAATGTTTTTAATAAGTTTTTTACATCTTGTGTTGAAAACCTGAGGACTGACAGATGTATGAGCAAAAATCATGATTGAAATTGAGTGCTCCTTTCATAACTTCATCTTTAACTTACATTTTTAACACAATAATAGATAGAAGTACAAACCAGGTTTTTAAAGCTGGTGAAAAATTCATGGCAACAAATTATAGACCAATTTCTGTACTTCCCGTTTTATCAAAACTTTTAGAAAAGCATGTTTCAAAACATTTGTATGACTATCTAAAAAGATCTTTTACACGCAGCACAGTCTGGGTTTTGACAAAAACACTCTTGCCAAACAGCCCTTATCAATATCATAGATAAATGGATACAGGATATGAATGATGGTGTTATCAACTTAGCAGTCCTGTTGGATTTTAAGAAAGCTTTTGATGTAGTAGATCATGATATTCTCTGTAAAAAACCTGAAATTTATGGATTTGATAATACTGCTGTTTCTTTTTTTAAATCATATTTGAATGAAAGAACTCAACAAGTACAAATTGATAATGGTCATTCTGAAAAACTTTATATCAAGTATGGTGTCCCCCAAGGCTCCATATTAGGCCCCCTTCTATTTATATTATACATAAACAACCTTCCTATTTATATGAAAAATTGTTGCACTGATTTATATGCCGATGATTCAACTTAACATCTTTCTGGTAATTGTTAATGTTGTCAAACTCTACAGTCAAAGGTACAAGAAGATTTACATGGTGTTGAGGAATGGTGCAATGATAACAATATGTTCATCAATAAAAATAAAACAAAATATATGATTATTGGAACGAAGCAACGAGCAATGCCACATTACAATGAGAGTTGTTTAACTATTAACAATCAAGTGATACAATCTTCCACATGCGAAAGTCTTTTCGGCATTAAAATTGACCCTTCCCTCACATGGACAAACCAAATTGATGTGATCTGCTCAAAAATATCATCTATACTATATCTACTATTAAAGATTAAAAAAATTCTAAATCTAGACTGCAGAAAATTATTCTATAATGGTTATATCTTGCCACTTACTGATTATTGTTGTATAGTGTGGAGTAGTTGTAGCAGTGAGGGTTTAAAAAGGATATTAAAATTACAAAAGAGAGCTGCTAGATTAATATTAGAAACAGACCCTTTCTCTCCTTCTGCGTCCTTATTCAAACACTTAAACTGGATGACAGTTGAACAGAGAATAAAATATCACAAGTTTGTGATGACATTTAAGTGCATTAAACATGATGCCCCATCATATCTTACTAACATGTTTCATTATGTTTCAGACAGATATCCATACCCCTTGAGAAATGTTGTTCAAGGAAACCTCATACTCCCTAAACCAAAAACTGTTCAAAAAATCTTTTATGTATTCTGGACCATTCTTGTGGAATAATTTGCCAATAACATTAAGAAATATTACAAATGTTAATTCTTTCAAATACAAAATAAAAGATCATTTATTGGTATTTACCTAGCTGTATAAATAATTTTGCAAACTGAGTGTGTCATCATGTTAATTTTTTTCAGACCATTTTATCAAGTTGTATTGAACGTTATTATCATACTTGACTTTTTATACTTATAAATGCATGTATGCAATGTATATGTTTGCATTTTGTTTGATGTTCATGATGAGGGCCTCAGGGAAGATTAGTTATATAGCTAACTGTGTAACCCTCTTAAAATAAAGTATTGTTGTTGTTGTTGTTTGTGTCATAAAAATCAATTCAATTTAATTTCTTATATGTTGCATTCCACAAATCATTATTATCCTAAAGAAGAGGATCTAATAAGCCTGTGTCACTCACCTTACTTACCATTCCTTCATTGTATGGAAACTTGTGGTATAATTTCAGAGAGATTCATACACTTAAATGCAAGTTATTGTTTGAAAATGCTTAATTTGGGCCCACTTTTTGGCCTCTAATTCCTAAACCAGTGGGACCATAACCCCCCAAATCAATCCCAACCGTCCTTTAGTGGTATTGAACCTTCTGTTAAAAATTTATAAAGATCCATTCACTGCATCTAAAGTTATTGTCTGGAAAACCTATTTTCCCCCCTTTTATGCCCCTAAATCCCCTTTTTTAGCCCCTAATTCCAAAACATTTTGAGCAATAACCACCCAAAGTCATAACTAACCATCCCTTCGTGGTACGGATACTTGTGGTATAATTTCAAAGAGATTCATACACTCAAACACAAGTTATTGTTTGAAAACTACAAAAATGCTTATTTGGGCCCCTTTTGGTCCCCTAATTTCTTAACTATTGGGACCACAACCCCCAAAATCAATCCAATCCTTCCTTAAGTGGTATTGAACCTTCTGGTAAAAAGTCTGGAAAACCTATTCCCCATTTTATGCCCCTTAATCCCCTTTTTTAGCCCCTAATTCCAAAATATTTTGAGCCATAACCCCCCAAAGTCCTTACTTACCATTCCTTCATTGTATGGAAACTTGTGGTATAATTTCAGAGAGATTCATACACTTAAACACAAGTTATTGTTTGAAAATGCTTAATTTGGGCCCACTTTTTGGCCTCTAATTCCTAAACCATTGGGACCATAACCCCCCAAATCAATCCAAACCGTCCTTTAGTGGTATTGAACCTTCTGGTAAAAATTTATAGAGATCAATTCACTAAATCTAAAGTTATTGTCTGGAAAACCTATTTCTCCCCCCTTTTATGCCCCTAAATCCCCTTTTTAGCCCCTAATTCCAAAACATTTTGGGCCATAACCCCCCAAAGTCCTTACTTACCATTCCTTCATTGTATGGAAACTTGTGGTATAATTTCAGAGATTCATACACTTTAACACAAGTTATTGTTTGAAAATGCTTAATTTGGGCCCACTTTTGGTCCCCTAATTTCTTAACTATTGGGACCATAACCCCCAAAACCAATCCAATCCTTCCTTTAGTGGTTTGAACCTTCAGGTAAAAATTTATAGAGATCCATTTCATAAATCTTAAGTTATTGTCTGGAAACTAAATATGTCTTCGGAAGACACAGACAACATCATGATACCATTATACAAGGTAAAAAAAAAATTTGCAGTTGTATAAAAATGGTACAAGACTAACGGAGCCCGAAGGCTCCTGATTGTACACAGCCCATTATAGTGCATTGAGTTTCCTTCATTTATACTTTGTGAATATTCAACCTCCAATACTTATTTTGGGTCCCATCAATTTTAACTTTTTCAGTGCATAATAAACAATAAATATATTTATTATTTAATATATAATATATGTTGCATAAACAGAATTTTTTTTTTCAATTTTGGAATCTGAAAAAAATATCCTATGTCTTTGTTCCTACCTCTTAACCCCTTTTCTACCCCCACCATACAACCCAGTGTCATCTTTGTCATCTTGTATAAAGTACATTCCACCTTTTCCTTTAGCTTTAGTTTTAGCATATGCTCCTCTCTGTAAGTCCTCAATAATCTTGGCTAGCATTTTTGGAGTTTTACATGCATCACAACTATTGTTACAATCAGGTTTGACATCACCAAAATACTTGGAGATGGCCCAATGTCTGCATCTGTAAAAAATATAATAGTCAATTCAAAAAATCAATTGAACGTTAATTTGTCTTCAAATATCTTCTCCAATGGTTTGTAAAGTTGTCATCATTTTGTCAGCTTTCCTGAGACTTCAGCTGATTTTCTTTATATGATTTATTAATCACTACTGCATAAATTAAATCTATCTAGATACTTTCAATGACTATCAGGCAGTTATATATATGTCTGATCATCATGCTGTATAGTGATCAGGCAATTATCAATATGTCTGATCATCATGCTGTATAGTGATCAGGCAATTATCAATATGTCTGACCATCATGTTGTAAACTGATCAGACAGTTATCAATATGTCTGACCATCATGCTGTATACTGATCAGGCAGTTATCAATATGTCTGACAATCATGCTGTATACTGATCAGACAGTTATCAATATGTCTGATCATCATGCTGTATAGTGATCAGGCAGTTATCAATATGTCTGACCATCATGCTGTATACTGATCAAGCAGTTATTAATATGTCTGACCATCATGCTGTATACTGATCAGACAGTTATCAATATGGCTGACCATCATGCTGTATACTGATCAGGCACTTATCAATATGTCTGACCATCATGCTGTATAGTGATCAGGCAGTTATCAATATGTCTCACCATCATGCTGTATGCTGATCAGGCACTTATCAATATGTCTGACCATCATGCTGTATACTGATCAGACAGTTATCAATATGTCTGACCATCATGATGTATACTGATCAGACAGTTATCAATATGGCTGACCATCATGCTGTATGCTGATCAGGCAGTTATCAATATGTCTGACCATCATGCTGTATACTGATCAGGCAGTTATCAATATGTCTGACCATCATGATGTATACTGATCAGACAGTTATCAATATGGCTGACCATCATGCTGTATACTGATCTAGCAGTTATCAATATGTCTGACCATCATGCTGTATACTGATCAGGCAGTTATCAATATGTCTGACCATCATGCTGTATACTGATCAGGCAGTTATCAATATGTCTGACCATCATGATGTATACTGATCAGACAGTTATCAATATGGCTGACCATCATGCTGTATACTGATCTAGCAGTTATCAATATGTCTGACCATCATGCTGTATACTGATCAGGCAGTTATTAATATGTCTGACTATCATGCTGTATACTGATCAGACAGTTATCATTATGGCTGACCATCATGCTGTATACTGATCAGGCAGTAATCAATATGTCTGACCATCATGCTGTATAGTGATCAGGCAGTTATCAATATGTCTCACCATCATGCTGTATACTGATCAGGTAGTTATCAATATGTCTGATCATCATGCTGTATACTGATCAGGCAGTTATCAATATGTCTCACCATCATGCTGTATACTGATCAGGCAGTTATCAATATGTCTGACTATCATGCTGTATAGTGATCAGACGACAGTTATCAATATGTCTGACCATCATGCTGTATAGTGATCAGGTAGTTATCAATATGTCTGATCATCATGCTGTAAACTGATCAGGCAGTTATTAATATGTCTGACTATCATGCTGTATGCTGATCAGGCACTTATCAATATGGCTGACCATCATGCTGTATACTGATCAGATGACAGTTATCAATATGGCTGACCATCATGCTATATACTGATCAAGCAGTTATCAATATGTCTGACCATCATGCTGTATAGTGATCAGGCAGTTATCAATAGGTCTCACTATCATGCTGTATACTGATCAGGTAGTTATCAATATGTCTGATCATCATGCTGTATACTGATCAGGCAGTTATCAATATGTCTCACCATCATGCTGTATACTGATCAGGCAGTTATCAATATGTCTGACTACTGTAAATTCAGAAATTATTGCGTGCATTTATTATTGCGATTTTGTCAATTTCAACTTAAATGCGATTTTAATTTTTACGATTTTTGGAAAAGTCATGCTTTATTCAGTTAAAATATTACAAAATGCGAGTTTTAATTATTGCGTTTACAACTCTGTCGCATTATTCGCAATAATAAAAACCTCACAATAATTTCTGAATTTACAGTATCATGCTGTATACTGATCAGGTAGTTATCAATATGTCTGATCATAATGCTGTATACTGATCAGGCAGTTATCAATATGTCTGACTATCATGCTGTATACTGATCAGACAGTTATCAATATGTCTGACCATCATGCTGTATACTGATCAGGCAGTAATCAATATGGCTGACCATCATGCTGTATACTGATCAGGCAGTTATCCATATGTCTGACTATCATGCTGTATACTGATCAGGCAGTTATCAATATGTCTGACCATCATGCTGTATACTGATCAGGCAGTTATCAATATGTCTGACCATCATGCTGTATACTGATCAGGCAGTTATCAATATGTCTGACCATCATGATGTATACTGATCAGACAGTTATCAATATGGCTGACCATCATGCTGTATACTGATCTAGCAGTTATCAATATGTCTGACCATCATGCTGTATACTGATCAGGCAGTTATCAATATGTCTGACCATCATGCTGTATACTGATCAGGCAGTTATCAATATGTCTGACCATCATGATGTATACTGATCAGACAGTTATCAATATGGCTGACCATCATGCTGTATACTGATCTAGCAGTTATCAATATGTCTGACCATCATGCTGTATACTGATCAGGCAGTTATTAATATGTCTGACTATCATGCTGTATACTGATCAGACAGTTATCATTATGGCTGACCATCATGCTGTATACTGATCAGGCAGTAATCAATATGTCTGACCATCATGCTGTATAGTGATCAGGCAGTTATCAATATGTCTCACCATCATGCTGTATACTGATCAGGTAGTTATCAATATGTCTGATCATCATGCTGTATACTGATCAGGCAGTTATCAATATGTCTCACCATCATGCTGTATACTGATCAGGCAGTTATCAATATGTCTGACTATCATGCTGTATAGTGATCAGACGACAGTTATCAATATGTCTGACCATCATGCTGTATAGTGATCAGGTAGTTATCAATATGTCTGATCATCATGCTGTAAACTGATCAGGCAGTTATTAATATGTCTGACTATCATGCTGTATGCTGATCAGGCACTTATCAATATGGCTGACCATCATGCTGTATACTGATCAGATGACAGTTATCAATATGGCTGACCATCATGCTATATACTGATCAAGCAGTTATCAATATGTCTGACCATCATGCTGTATAGTGATCAGGCAGTTATCAATAGGTCTCACTATCATGCTGTATACTGATCAGGTAGTTATCAATATGTCTGATCATCATGCTGTATACTGATCAGGCAGTTATCAATATGTCTCACCATCATGCTGTATACTGATCAGGCAGTTATCAATATGTCTGACTACTGTAAATTCAGAAATTATTGCGTGCATTTATTATTGCGATTTTGTCAATTTCAACTTAAATGCGATTTTAATTTTTACGATTTTTGGAAAAGTCATGCTTTATTCAGTTAAAATATTACAAAATGCGAGTTTTAATTATTGCGTTTACAACTCTGTCGCATTATTCGCAATAATAAAAACCTCACAATAATTTCTGAATTTACAGTATCATGCTGTATACTGATCAGGTAGTTATCAATATGTCTGATCATAATGCTGTATACTGATCAGGCAGTTATCAATATGTCTGACTATCATGCTGTATACTGATCAGACAGTTATCAATATGTCTGACCATCATGCTGTATACTGATCAGGCAGTAATCAATATGGCTGACCATCATGCTGTATACTGATCAGGCAGTTATCCATATGTCTGACTATCATGCTGTATACTGATCAGGCAGTTATCAATATGTCTGACCATCATGCTGTATACTGATCAGGCAGTTATCAATATGTCTGACCATCATGCTGTATACTGATCAGGCAGTTATCAATATGTCTGACCATCATGCTGTATACTGATCAGGCAGTAATCAATATGGCTGACCATCATGCTGTATACTGATCAGGCAGTTATCAATATGTCTGACCATCATGCTGTATACTGATCAGGCAGTTATCAATATGTCTGACCATCATGCTGTATACTGATCAGGCAGTTATCAATATGTCTGACCATCATGCTGTATACTGATCAGGCAGTTATCAATATGTCTGACCATCATGCTGTATACTGATCAGGCAGTTATCAATATGTCTGACCATCATGCTGTATACTGATCAGGCAGTTATCAATATGTCTGACCATCATGTTGTAAACTGATCAGGCAGTTATCAATATGTCTGACCATCATGCTGTATACTGATCAGACAGTTATCAATATGTCTGACCATCATGTTGTATGCTGATCAGGCAGTTATCAATATGTCTCACCATCATGCTGTATACTGATCAGACAGTTATCAATATGTCTGACCATCATGCTGTATAGTGATCAGGCAGTTATCAATATGGCTGACCATCATGCTGTATACTGATAGTGTATCTGCTTCAACTGTCAAAAACAGCAATAACAAAAAAAATTGTAAGGGTTCTGCGGAACCGAGTGTCTCACCTACTTTTGCTGAAAATCACAGGCTCAACAAAAATGAGAAAAAATAAATAAAAATATTCTTCTTGATACTATCTTTTGATTGTAAGAAGCTTCTGTCTAAGCTTGGTAAAAATCCAGGATAGTTTATGAATCTAATAAATGTTTAAAAACTTTAACTGCAGACTGTTTGTAATGTTTACTGGAAGAAAAACTAAGTCCATTTATAAGTAAAATACAGATACACATGTACAAAATATTAACAAAATTTCCTTCTAAATACTAGTTTTTGATCATAAACAAGCTTCCATCTATTAAAGTTTGGTACAGCTTAAAAAAAGTATAAGAAAGTTATCATTTTTTTTTTAATTAAACCACAGAGTGAATGTTTTTTTTCTTGGCAGAAAATCTAAGTCCATTTAAAAGTAAAATACAGAATAAACAGAATTTTTTTTTTTTACAAAATGTACTTCTGTATATTATCTTTTGATCATAAACAAGCTTTTGTTTGGAAGTAATCCAGTATAGTTTAAGACAGTTTTTAAAATTTCAAAAACTTTAACCACAGAGTGAATATTTGTGGGCGCTGCGGCCATCTCCACCGACGACAATGGGATGTAGGATCGTCAAAAGTCAAAGGCTCGACAAAAATGCCCTCACCATATATATATTTACAATTTACAATTATAACAACACAAAAAAGCACATGCTGAAATGCATAAATTACAAATCAGAGCTCTGACATGAACAAGTTTTCTGACTTACAGAAGTTAGAATGTGTGGTACAATGTTAGATAAGATTCATACCATTTTTTTCTCTTCACAAAACATTTCAAATTTTGACTTAAAGTAAAATAAATAGGAAATGTGTAAACATTATTACAACAAAAAAGAGTTGTGAAAAAATTCTATATATATGTAAAAACATAATGGCAAGTTTTCTTGTTAACTTCATCAAATGATGAGTGTTAAGTGTACATTCACAGTGTGGGAAGGAAACTGTACGGTTTTCTACTAATTTGGTCATTCGGGAGACTGTCAAGCAGTGCTCCGAGGGTAACCTACTTTACCTTGTTATGACTTCACGGTCCAGCTAGCAAGCAAGCCAATCAAAGTTATAACTTTTTCCTACACACTTATTGCATTTTGCTGTAATAGTTTCTAGTTGCATATGACTAATTATAACTCTTAAGTAGATAATGCTTACAATTATCTCTTCTGCCACATTCATGATCAGTTTATGTTTTCCATGATACTTTTGTCATATTAATATTTATTAAAACTACTGCAATCAAATACAATATATGTCTTGCATGATTTTTCTTTTCTTTTTCTGATACGATTTAATAACAGTTACTTATTTGGTATTGTAATTATTTTTTTAAACTTAAATTACACACTCAGAAGTGTTAATGATTTTTGAAGCTTTTATTTGAATGGATGCAGCCTGCATTAGCGGGGGAGAGGGAGTTTTGGTGGTTGAAACCCCATTTTTTTTAAATTTTGTGTAGGTTTTAGGGTGTTCTGTGGTTTGGATCCCCCTTTTGCAAAAAGGCGGGCTCAGCACCGGTACCTGGTCTGATATGTCAATGATAGTATGATGATCTGAACATTCATCTGATTTTTTATAGTTTGGTCTTGTGCTGTGCTAGTTTTGGGGAGAAATGAGCGCACATAGACATTTTTAACCCTGCCAAATTCTTTATGTTCCTGTTTCAAGTCAAGAGCTTGTAGTTCAGTGGTTGTCGTTGGTTCATGTCTGTCATATATGTTTTTCGTAAATTGTTTTATTATGAATTAGGCCGTCATTTAAATTCGAAAGGTATTGATTCTTATTTTTCATGTTTGGACCTTTTATAACCGACTATAATTGCTTAAATCCATTTATTTATTTTTTAACTTTGACAATCATATCACATCTCCTTAGTTTTATATTGAAGATATAAATGTGGTTTGATAAAATGTTGTTCTCACTAATAAAAAAAAAAAAACTGTTTCGTTCGTTTGTCAGATGCTATAGTTGGGAATATTGAAAAGTTTCCTGAATCGTGACATTGAGATAAAAAAAATCATGTTGAAGAATTTTGTGTGTTCTCTGTGTTTCAGATAGCAAGTCCTCTCCCATCCTTGATAAAATTTAATTTTACTGACGCTTTTTCTACCAGTAGATTCAGCTTGTAATAAACAGACATCTCATTTGAAATTATACCACATCTTCTTATTGTAATATCATGTTTATTGACATATACATGTCTTTTCTTGAATCAGTGGTTAGCTACCACCATTCCACATTCGAATTCCTCGTTATAGTTACCAGATTAAAAAGTGTTGGGTATGTGTATATACACCATAGGAGGAGCTAAATTTCACGAGATAGCTTTGATTGCGAGTAAAATTTAGTTCATCCTATGGTGTATCTTCATATAGCCAATCACTTTTTTATTTGGTAAATGACATGTTTCAAAGTTCCCAACTGATATCACAGGAAAGAACCGATCCTGTGATGAAAATTCTTTGTTGTATTGTTCAAATGTGTATTTTTTTTTAAATTGCTGGTATATAATATATTAAGTAAAATTCAAAATATACTAATTACCCTTCAAGAGAATCTAGTCACCTTTTCGGTATATATAAATATTTATTTTGTACGAGGATTATTTTCATTTTTATTTTAGATTAGATTCTTAACATATTTTGTACTGTCTTTTTTCTTTTTGTCTAGTATACTTATGTAACGTGTAACCGGGCGGGGACGTTTAGATGTTTTCATCCTCGGGTTCGTACCAGTTTCCTGGATTTGAAAAGCAATTAAAAAAAAAAAAAGTACTAAAGTCAATAAAAATGTTTACACTATCTCTATCAAATATGAAACAAATACTATACTACATAAAACGAATTTCAACACCTATCAACATAATCCGAACTTGTTGAATTAAAAACTGTTTAAAACCCTTTCTGTCCGATACTGTTTAAAACCAACTGTTTGAAACTATAGTCTGGAACCTAAATGTATAGAACTGGTTTGAAACCTAAATGTATAAAACTTGTCTGCAAACCTAACTGTTTGGAACTGTCTGGAACTCAATGTTTGAAACTGGTCAGACGGTTTGGAACTATTGTCTGAAACCTAAATGTTTGGAACCTGTCTAGAACCTAAATGTTTGAAACGGGTCAGACGGTTTGGAACTATTATCTAAAACCTAAATGTTTGGAGCTAGTATAAAACCTAAATAGTTGGAACAAGTCTAAAACCTAAATGTTTAAAACGGGGCTAAACCTGAATAAAACGAATGTATGGAAACTATTCAAACTGTTGTAACTTTCGACGTATGAAACTTTATTAAATAAACATGTCTATAACTTTCTGAACAACAGGGCAGCACTAAGGCATGGTATGTCAGCAAACACTCACTGCAATAGTGAGAGATGTGAGACGCAAAACCCTAGCACCAGCCCTGTTTGGACAATTTGTACCGAACCAACAGTCTCAGCCCTTTCTATATTCTTTCCGCAGGTTCCAAGCACTTCACTTTACTTATACTAAACCGTCTGCCTGCTATTTCACTACTTCCTTTCCAACCTTTACGATGTTAACTGTCTGCTGTCTTCGGTACAAATGACGATTTGAACTGAAAAGCTACCCACTATTTATACTTTAAACGCGGACCTCGAAGAGAGCACCCTAGCAACAAATATACAGGTAAAGCGTCTGATAGCAACCAAGGATAAAGGGATGATTTTAGATACAGTTTTCAACGATAAACGGATGATATGGAAAAGTAATAGAGATATCGGAAAATATATAACTGTAGAACTATTATAACCTTCTTAAACTGCAAATTCGTAACACTACCCACGCCTCCGATTTCATGCGTCCTCGCATGAGTTTTACAATTTTATACTGACTTAAACAAAACACAATCAAAACTGTTCTCGTTAAAACTAGCTGACACCATACCAAGGTTCTACTTTAAACCTCAATGTATCCACTCATTCCGCAGAATACCTCTCCCAGCAACTGTTTGTACACCGAGGGTTACACCATGATAACCAACTAATGGCTTTCCTACAACAATCTGCCGGCAAGCGTCAGACCTAGGGGTACCTTAGCCTACTCACAGTTCCGGGGTTCCTGTCAGCCTCGTTCGACTAGCATGTTCTTTCTGTTTTGTTAGCTAAGTTCCTATTTTCCAAATATTAGTATCATACTTTTATTCACATTTATACAAGCAACTGAATACTGAACTTAAATTAAATTTTGCCCAGATAAAACCGTTTCAAATATTCCATTTTGAATACCACTTGAAAAGTTGTGTTGCCAAAAACCGGTTTAAAACAATTTTGCCTCACAACAGGCCACTTATGGACCGCTCAATAAGAGTTGCTGTAAAGGGTTCTTTAACGTGCACAAGACGTGGTACTTCCTGAACACGGGACCTCGGATTTAACGTCCCCATCCGACGGACGGACAGTCATAGACAATAACAAAATACTAAACAGAAATGCTCGACAAATCCCACCGCTAAGCCACCATTTGTAACGTGTAACCGGGCGGGGACGTTTAGATGTTTTCATCCTCGGGTTCGTACCAGTTTCCTGGATTTGAAAAGCAATTAAAAAAAAAAAAAGTACTAAAGTCAATAAAAATGTTTACACTATCTCTATCAAATATGAAACAAATACTATACTACATAAAACGAATTTCAACACCTATCAACATAATCCGAACTTGTTGAATTAAAAACTGTTTAAAACCCTTTCTGTCCGATACTGTTTAAAACCAACTGTTTGAAACTATAGTCTGGAACCTAAATGTATAGAACTGGTTTGAAACCTAAATGTATAAAACTTGTCTGCAAACCTAACTGTTTGGAACTGTCTGGAACTCAATGTTTGAAACTGGTCAGACGGTTTGGAACTATTGTCTGAAACCTAAATGTTTGGAACCTGTCTAGAACCTAAATGTTTGAAACGGGTCAGACGGTTTGGAACTATTATCTAAAACCTAAATGTTTGGAGCTAGTATAAAACCTAAATAGTTGGAACAAGTCTAAAACCTAAATGTTTAAAACGGGGCTAAACCTGAATAAAACGAATGTATGGAAACTATTCAAACTGTTGTAACTTTCGACGTATGAAACTTTATTAAATAAACATGTCTATAACTTTCTGAACAACAGGGCAGCACTAAGGCATGGTATGTCAGCAAACACTCACTGCAATAGTGAGAGATGTGAGACGCAAAACCCTAGCACCAGCCCTGTTTGGACAATTTGTACCGAACCAACAGTCTCAGCCCTTTCTATATTCTTTCCGCAGGTTCCAAGCACTTCACTTTACTTATACTAAACCGTCTGCCTGCTATTTCACTACTTCCTTTCCAACCTTTACGATGTTAACTGTCTGCTGTCTTCGGTACAAATGACGATTTGAACTGAAAAGCTACCCACTATTTATACTTTAAACGCGGACCTCGAAGAGAGCACCCTAGCAACAAATATACAGGTAAAGCGTCTGATAGCAACCAAGGATAAAGGGATGATTTTAGATACAGTTTTCAACGATAAACGGATGATATGGAAAAGTAATAGAGATATCGGAAAATATATAACTGTAGAACTATTATAACCTTCTTAAACTGCAAATTCGTAACACTTATCCAGTGGTTGTTTTTTCATGTGTTACATATTTGTTTTTCGTTCATTTTTTGTACATAAATAGTATGTTAGTATTCTCGTTTTACATTGTTATTTCGGGCCATTTTATAGCTGACTATGCGGTATGTTTTTTTTTTTATTGTTGACGACCATACGGTGACCTATAATGGTAATTTCTGTGTCATTTTGGTCTCTTGTGGAGAGTTGTCTCTTTGGCAATCATACCGCACCTTCTTTTTTTATATCTTTTGTACACATTTCGTTTTTGTCTCTGATATAGTCATCTTAAAAGGGTTCCTTGATAGAATCTTAATTGTCAAAAAAAAAATGACTGGTTTCATGCTTATTTTCACTTCAAATACCATAGATGAATATAATAGGACAGCCAATGCAATGCATATGCAATTTATTTAATAAATTTGGCCAAGCAATTCTACAGGAAAGCTCCAAGTGATTGTACAGGAAGGCTCTGAGTGATATAACAATAACTTGCAAGCAATTGTACAGTCAATTAAAATATCCTACATGGAGAAAATGAATATATTTAGATTTCTACTGGGACAATGGCTTTGAAACTTTCAGACAGGTAAGATTATATATCACAAAAAGTACATGTGAAAATTGAGGTAGCAAACATTGATTTTTCGATGTTTATTTGACATTTTTGATCGCTGTTGTGTGACAATTTTGATTGTTTTACACAGAGCTCTACCATTCTAAGGAAAACGTTTGGATGCATATATCTTTCTTATTAATTTATTGGTCCCTATTTACATAAAGAATGTTTTAGCTATCAAAACTTGAAGCAGAAACCCTAGACAGGAACATAAGAGTTTCAATCAAGCAACTTGTTATTTTGCAAATGTCGGAGCACCGCTTGACAGTCTCCCGAATGACCAAATTAGTAGAAAACCGTACAGTTCCATTCCCACACTGTGACATTGGTGACTTTGTTATCAGCCTAGGCAGTAATGCTTTAGCTGACTTTTTATTATTATGATAACACAATAAACATTTTCAGAGACCATTGAGGACAAAGGTTGAACACAATAATAAATTGACTGGAATACTTCAGAAATCCTACTGCTAATCAAGAAAGCCTTCTATACTTACATGGCATATTCACAATACTCTATCATAGCATCAAAATTTTTGTTAGCTGATTGAAGTTTGATTTTCTGTTGTTCCTTATCCTGAAATCAAAAATGAATATCATAGTGGGTGTCTAAATTAACAAAACAAAACTAATTTCAATTGGTAGGACGGCATTAATATGTATAGATTATTACATGGCATTTTTCATATCAAACCCTTTATCAGCCCACGGTTGTGATATCAGCCCAAGAGCCGCAGGCTCAAGGGCTGATATCACGAACAAGGGCCGATAAAAGGTCTGATATGAAAAATGACATGTTATTATCTTTTTATCATATACTTCAGTAGAAGATATACAGACAAGAACTATTAAAATTTAATTTTGTTTGTCTTTGCAATTTCAGAAAATATTTACAGACAACCAAAACAAATTCTTTACTTTAATTGTTTTATTGATATAACAAGCATTTTATTTGTTTTGTCACAACAATTATCATGATCTTCAATAATAGTGTCACCTCATTTAATATGTCTTTCAAAATATGTTTAACTTAATTCATTTTTGCTCCTCAACTATTTTATCACTTGCCGTTTTCCGCGTTCTGTTGTCTTTTTCAATCAAATTTCCAGAAATGCACGAAGTTGCATGTGATAAACGTCACGGAATGTGATAACATTCCGGAAGCAGTCAATAAAGGTACCTTTATCAGCCCGCTATGGCAATTCTTAGGAATCTGGTCAATAAACAAAGTAATCCTTTCATAGCCTTTTGATATTTTCAAATGTTATTGAACTGTAAAATTTTAGTAATATTTTATACAAGTACATGATAAACATATATATATACTAAATATTTTAATACACTGATTGTATGCAGATGTAGGTATTATAATTCAACAACTTGGTAGTCTTTTAATATAAATAATAGCCCCTGGGTAATAGCCTTGGGATTTAATAAAATAATAGCCCCAGGTTAATAGCCTTGGGATTAAATAAAAAAATAGCCCCTGGGTAATAGCCTTTGGATTTAATAAAATGATAGCCCCAGGGTAATAGCCTTGGGATTTTATAAAATAATAGCACCTGGACATATAATAGCCTTGGGGTTTAATAATATAATAGCCCCTGGGTAATAGCCTTGGGATTTAATAAAATAATAGCACCTGGGTTATAGCCTTGGGATTTAATAAAATAATAACCCCCTGGGTAATAGCCTTGGGATTTAATAGAATAATAACCCCCTGGGTAATAGCCTTGGGATTTAATAGAATAATAACCCCCTGGGTAATAGCCTTGGGATTTAATAGAATAATAACCCCCTGGGTAATAGCCTTGGGATTTAATAGAATAATAACCCCCTGGGTAATAGCCTTGGGATTTAATAGAATAATAACCACCTGGGTAATAGCCTTGGGATTTAATAGAATAATAACCACCTGGGTAATAGCCTTGGGATTTAATAAAATAATAGCACCTGGGTAATAGCCTTGGGATTTAATAAAATAAATTGGCCATACTATAAATTTCTGTAATGGTATCTGCATGCTGCTCCTTCACAAAGCATGAGATTTGAGAAATGACTGACAAATAAATGTTTGGATAAAGTGAAATGTCTGCCTTCAAACAATACAATTAACCTGCTTGATAGCAGAGATCATATTTTACAAATTCCAGTCCTGAAAACTGAAGACTAAATATGTATCTAGTCAAAAACATTCAAAACTTAAAAACTTTAAAACTTTAAAATTTAAATTGGAAATTTACCGTTTATGGTCCAATATCCAAAATCTAAATACATAAATTCATCATATCAAAGAACCAAATTAAGTTTAATGTTGGACCCTTTAGACCTCAATGCGGACCAATTTATAACCGGGCCCAAATGTCAATTGACAAAAGGAAACGCAAATACCAAAAATCATGGGAAAAAGATCGTGAATGGTTGAATTATATAGTAGATTGGACTTTAATGAATTGAACAACATGCAAAATATTTGCAGTGACACACCTAGATAGGAAATGTGTTTTTCGTGAAATTGGATTCTGTACTTACTCATGAACAATCAGAACACCACAAAAAATCTACGGCAATAAAAGAAAGCATCAAAACAAGAATGTGTCCAAAGAACACTGATGCCACACTCGCACTATCATTTTCCATGTTCAATGGACCTTAATCTAATTTGGCATTAAACATAGAAAGATCATACCATAGGGAACATGTGTACTAAGTTTCAAGTTGATTGGACTTCAACTTCATCAGAAACTACCTTGACCAAAAAACTTTAACCTGAAAATGACACTTTTATTTTTTAAGTTAAATGGACCGTGAAATTGGGGTCAAAAGCCTAATTTGGCTCTAAAATTAGAAAGATCATTTCAAAAGGACATCTGTGCTATGTTTCTAGTTGATTTGTCTTCAGCTTCAACAAAAATTACCTTGACCAAAATTTTTAATCTGAAGCAGGACCAGTAGGTGGGGCATAATTAAATTAAACATCTATCATTTATATAAGTGTTTGTCAAATGAATGTCATTTTTGCAGGATCAGTAGATTTGGAGCTCGACCAGTAGAGTTTTCAGTCCACTGGTCTGGCTGGCCAGTACACAAAAAAGCTTAAATTCGATCCCTGATTTCCGACCCTCATTTGGACCAACTTGAAAACTGGGCCTATAATAAAAAATCTTTAGATTCAACATATCAAAGAACCCCAAGGATTCAATTTTTGTTGATATCAAACAAAGTCTTGAACCCCAAGAATTCATTTTTTGTTAAAACCAACCTAAGTTTAATTTTGGACTCTTTGGACCTTAATGTAGACCAATTTGAAAACAGGACCAAAAATTAAGAATCTACATTTAAGTTTAATTTTGAACCCTTTGGACCCCTAATTCCTAAACTGTTGGGACAAAAATTCCCAAAATCCATCTCAACCTTCCTTTTATGGTCATAAACCTTGTGTTTAAATTTCATAGATTCCTATTTACTTATACTAAATTTATGGTGTGAAAACAAAGAAAAATGCTTATTTGGGCCCTTTTTTGGCCCCTTATTCCTAAACGGTAAGGACCAAAACTCCCAAAATCAATCCCAACCTTCCTTTTGTAGTCATAAACCTTGTGTTTAAATTTCATAGATTTCTTTTTACTTACTTTTGTGGTCATAAACCTCGTGTTTAAATTTCATAGATTTCTATTTACTTAAACTAAAAATATAGTGCGAAAAACCAATGTGTCATAAATTTTACAGCCATTTTAAGAATCTGTCAGTATATTACAGTTTGGCTGGTGTTTTTATATGATATAATTATAGATTATCATTGATCATCTCAATAGAGTTGAGATGACCAATGATAATCTGTTTATCACTATTTTACCTATGACGATGTTGTGAATTTCATGTCAATTTCATTAGCAACGCCACATACCATCTTAGGCCGTTTTTATTTAATAAGTTGGTTTACGGACATCAGCCCAAAAAAACGTAGGGTAGGAGGAGGGAAAAAAAATAAATTTAAACTAGATCTTTCCAGTTTTGTTATTTTTACTTGGTTTACGGATATCAGCAGGGCTCACACTTCTTCAGAATTATAGGGAGAAGTGACCTCTCTTTTTGAAACTGATAGGGAGGAGTAGTGAGATTTGAAAGAGAAGTGCTCATTCGCATGGTGCCCTACAATGTTTGGATTTTACTATAGTATAAAGGGTCATATGTAAATAATGTTCTTTTTATATTGTTCAATTCATATCTGAGTATACAATTAAAGTAACATTTCAAATTAAAAACTTTTACTTAGGTTCTTGTGAGAAACTTCCAACTAAATATTTATTATCTAGCACTAAAATTTTATTTTTTTTATTTTGAAAAATGTAAAGAAATTATAATATATCAATTACAATTTAATTCAAAACTATCTTAAGTATGAAATTCAGTGTTTCTCATCAAAAAATATATAAGTTATTAAGCTGGGCCATAATATTTTGATATCAGTTAGTGTAATAGTCTCAGAGTTAAGCAACTTTAATCAAGTTTGAAACAAATTCAATCCATAAAAAAATATAGGGAATTATATACACCAATCAATTAGATGTAACTAAAAGTCTCTTAATGCATGTGAAATACGTAATTTTTCCCTTTGTGATCAATATTCGTCTGTCAGCTGTTCCATCCGTAATAATTATTGTAAAAGTACGGATTTCGGTCTTAGCTTGTCCGGTTCAGATCCGTAGTTAAGAAATGGGTAAACGGCGGACGAATGCAAGAAAATTTACAAAAATAAACGATGTTTGACAAGTTATTTGGAAAGGAACACGACGTTTTTAATGCAATAAATGGATAAAACATTTACTAGAGGCAACTTTTATCACGTTTATATGAAGTTACAAACTTATTTTGCCGCCGAAATTTAGGTTGATGTACGTTTTTGAGTAACAAGCACCGGAACTTGCAAAAATGTTCGAGGTGATGTACAATGCTTCAGCCTCTTTTCTGAAGATAATGAACCGTTTATGTCTTAATTTCTTTAATTATCAATAAAAAAATGATGTTTCATCAACTTGGTAAAAATTGAAAATATCCGATGACGGAATCGACTGAGAGCGAGTATCGTCAAGAACAGGGCGACTTGTTTTCCCTTTTGGGTGTCAGGGAAAGCTAACCAGTCATGTTTCTGGTGCACTGGTTAACGATTTTTAATGCAGTAATAGGAATCAGAATACAAAACGTAAACACAAAAGTTCCGTTTAAAATTTTCTTAGTAAATCGATTAATATGAGGTCGGCGGAAATAATTTTTAAGGACAAATGTGCGTTTATTTTTATTTGAATTAGCGAAAATTCGGGTCGGCGGATCCGTCAACCAACTTATTTAATAAAAACGGCCTTAGTTTCTAGCAATAATTATCCATCTCAAGCGAGTAGCATGATATGAAAAAATTATCACAAAAAAAGATCAAAGAAAATATGCACAAAATTACAATAACAATACTTACTCTAGTAAATTTTTTAAGTTCTTTATTTATAAGGAAGCTAATAGTATCCCTCTCCTGTCTGGAATAATATAAACGACAGTAGGACTGGTTCCCATCTCTACCAGCTCTGCCAGACTCTTGATAGTATCCTGCCATTGATTTGGGTAAGGTCCAATGAGCTACAAATCTAAAAGACGAAACAAATGTATTGTCAGGGAGATCATGTCACAATACACTCCTTTTATGGTTCAGCTTAAATTAACTGGGTTTCCTTGCCAATACACAGATTTGTAGGATAAGAACAGTTGCCTCTTTAAAAACTACACAACAAGGATAACACCAATCTCAAAAAATACTTGACATTACAGCAGACCACTAACATCAGAATACTCTGAAAAAAACAATTTAAAGACACACAACAACTAACATAACGCTAAGGTCTTAGCTAACATTAACACAGTAACTGTTCTCTTTTCTTGTTACAGTGAAAACTATGAAAACCTGATGAAAACCAATTTGGAACATTTATGGAAGGCTCAATAGTGAATGTGTCCTTAAAGATTACCTGTCAGAATAGAGCAATATCAATTTAACCAATCAAGTATTAACAATTACTTGCAAGAGAATTTAAAACAATTGATCTCAAGGCTATTTGAGGTTATCAAAAGAAAGTGACATTGACTGTCAAATTCATGTTCACCAATTTGATGTTGACATAAATTATCATATTTGATTTTTTAACATACTAAAGCATTAGTTTAAGCTTATCTCCAAATTATAAAAAGTGCAAAATAAACAATTTACAAAGCATGGGCTCTATAACGTGTAACATGTTTTCGTGTGTATTTAAGACCATCCAATTAGCTATAGAGTTGACATATTTTGAATGTCATAAAAGTGATATAATATATAAATAGATAGTTAACTTGTGCAATTAGATTTTTCTATATTTCATATTTATAGGCTAACAAGAATGTGTCCCTGGTACACAGATGCCCCATCCACACTAAAATTTTCTATGTTCAGTGAAGCATGAAAATGGGGTAACAACTCTAATTTGGCATTTAAATTAGAAAAATCGTATCATAGGGAACATGGGTTCAGAGTTTCAAGTTGATTAAACTTTAACTTCATCTACCTTGACCAAAAACTTGAACATGAAGCTGCGGACAGATAGACAATCGAACAAACATACAAATGGACAAACAGACCAGAAAATATGATGCCCATAAAATGGGGCATTAAAAATATGAATAGTCAAACTCATCAGTCAAAAAAAACCCTGACAATGGCAAAAAACAAAATTAACAAAAACACAACAATACAAAAAAAACACCATTGTACATGTGTTACTGATATATAAGTATTAAGTCTACTTTGTTTCACAGATGATATTGGATATATATAGGTGCCATTCTCTTACCAAAATCCTGTTCTTTTTTCCCAGAATTTGACCTACTAAATAAAACTTATCACTGGGATTGTAAATTTTTATTTTTTGCCACAGTGTTTTCAGATTATTTTTAGACTTATGACATTAAATGTCGCTTTGTTATATATCTTTTACCCCTCTTCCATAACAATCTACCAACTCATTATTGAGGGTAGTAATGGCGGCAGCTTCATGACGTACAACGGTAAAAATTCTTGCCAAATGATTTTTAGTGCAAAAATCAGCTGAATTTGACGAATCACGGTATTTTTATTCAAAAAAAATAACGGTAACAATAATTATTTCAGACATCTGAAGAATCACGGTAAAATTTTACCAATTTGACGCTAACGGTTAAGGGCATTACCACCCTCATTATTGCGTCCTTCAAATTTCTAAAAGGGTGATTTCAACTTCACCACTTGGAACTCTTTGTTCAATAGCTTCCTTGTAAGCAGTAACCTTCTATCAAGAAAATCATGATAGGAAATGCTCAACTCTAAGGCTCATTGGAAATTTTAAGAAAACATATGAGTAGAAATAACCAAAGCTATTGAAGTTTGACTTAGGCCAAGTGTTTTTCTTTATTATTACCTAACATTTGGTTTATCTACTCCCATACCAAAACTGATAGTTGCTGCTATAACAGGGAATTTGCCTTCCATCCAGTCATTCTGAACTCCCTCTCTGATCCCAGATTTTAGACCTGCATGGTATGGTTTGCTAGGAACACCCTTTCTAGTAAGCTGTGATGCCACTTCTGCACATGCATCTCTTGTTCTACAGTACACAATACCACAACCATACTTGGACTACAATAAAAAAAGTTCTAAATACCTTAATTCCTATGTAACATACTTCTGCATTTAATACAAATACCTGGGGAAAAATGCAAAATCAACATTACATTACGGTAATATATTCTCTGATTTTTAAAATACAAAATGTAATGTCACAGATGATAGCAGATTATTGTTCCTTGTTATTGTTATATAAACTACAAATAAGTCCCCTTTTCCAGAATGCAACCTACCAAATGAGACTTATCACATGTGTAGCAGGATCTGCTTACCATTTCGGAGAACCTATGATTTTTTGCCAATTTTGGTTGGATTCATGTTGCTCAGTCTTTAGTTTTCTGTGTTGTGATTTGTGTACTATTGTTTGTCTATTTTTTTATTTTTTTTTTATCTTTTTAAGCAATGGCTTTGTCAGATTAATTTCCAGAGGCAGATTTATGGGGGGGGGGGGGGGGGGGGGGGGGGGGGGGGGGGCAGGAAGCTCAGATCCCAAGCCCCCTCTTTTTGAGAACAAAAATTTGGTTGCTTATATAAGGAATCACTGAAGCGTGACTGAAGCGTGACTGGAGCGGGCCCCCTTCTAGGCAGTCAGTGGGCCCCACTAGTGAAAATTTCTAGATCCGCCAGTAATTTCAGTAATTTCAACTTATACATGTACTTGTTTGAATGTCCCTCTGTTAGCTTTCCTCTCTCTTATAAAGGGATAGGTCATCAGAAAAAGTGTAAGTCATCAGATGCAGAAATATGACTTACCGTAAGATAGAAATGTATGTCCTCAGTTAATATTGAACAGATATATCATGTTATGGAGGGGTATTTGCCAAAAATACCAGTCAAGGGACATTGAAATTTCTTGAGATGCCAGGTGAGGTAAATTTGGTCCCAAGTCTGGTATTTTTCTCAAATATCTGTCCATATAATGATATATCTGTTTGATTACACTGAATAGAATTGGATTGAAACTCTCTGTACAGGTGAAGGGAAACCTTTTTTTTTTACTAGTATGCTGTAATTCATAATTATATCCATTCTCAATTTTATTATCATTTCAGGGCCTTTTATAGCTGACTATGCGGCTTTGCTCATTGTTTTAAGGCCGTACAGTGACCTATAGTTGTTAATTTTTGTGTCATTTTGGTCTCTTGTGGAGAGTTGTCTCATTGGCAATCATACAACATCTTCTTTTTTATATTATTCATTATTATGTGCATTAGGTAGATACATAATTTGTTTAGGGGACAGCTGAAGGACGCCTCCGGGTGCAGGGCATTTCTCTATGACAAATACCAAGGCGTAGATGGGAATATTCAAAATGACAAATACCAAGGCGTAGATGGGAATATCCAAAATAACAAATACCAAGGCGTAGATGGGAATATCCAAAAAGACAAATACCAAGGAGTAGATGGGAATATTCAAACTGACAAATACCAAGGCGTAGATGGGAATATCCAAAATGACAAATACTGTACCAAGGTGTAGATGGGAATATCCAAAATGACAAATACCAAGGCGTAGATGGGAATATCCAAAATGACAAATACCAAGGCGTAGATGGGAATATCCAAAATGATAAATACCAAGGTGTAGATGGGAATATTCAAAATGACAAATACCAAGGCGTAGATGGGAATATCCAAATGACAAATACCAAGGTGTAGATGGGAATATCCAAATGACAAATACCAGGGTGTAGATAGGAATATTCAAAATGACAAATACCAAGGCGTAGATGGGAATATCCAAAATGACAAATACCAATGCGTAAATGGGAATACCCAAAATGACAAAAACCAAGGTGTAGATGGGAATATCCAAAATGACAAATACCAAGGTGTAGATGGGAATATCCAAAATGACAAATACCAATGCGTAGATGGGAATATCTTAAATGACAAATACCAAGGCGTAGATGGGAATATCCAAAATGACAAATACTGTACCAAGGTGTAGATGGGAATATCCAAAATGACAAATACCAAGGCGTAGATGGGAATATCCAAAATGACAAATACCAAGGCGTATATGGGAATATCCAAAATGATAAATACCAAGGTGTAGATGGGAATATTCAAAATGACAAATACCAAGGCGTAGATGGGAATATCCAAATGACAAATACCAAGGTGTAGATGGGAATATCCAAATGACAAATACCAGGGTGTAGATGGGAATATTCAAAATGACAAATACCAAGGCGTAGATGGGAATATCCAAAATGACAAATACCAATGCGTAAATGGGAATACCCAAAATGACAAAAACCAAGGTGTAGATGGGAATATCCAAAATGACAAATACCAAGGTGTAGATGGGAATATCCAAAATGACAAATACCAATGCGTAGATGGGAATATCTTAAATGACAAATACCAAGGTGTAGATGGGAATATTCAAAATGACAAACACCAAGGCGTACATTTGTAGATGGGAATTTGAGGCAAATTCATCAGCAGTGGTGAAAAATATGTAAATTTGTTTGAATTGGAAACCAGATGCTCCGCAGGGCGTAGCTTTATACGACCGCAGAGGTTGAACCCTGAACGGTTGGGGCAAGTATGGACACAACATTCAAGCTGGATTCAGCTCTAAATTTGGATTGTGATTAAATATACTGAGCCAAAAAAGTTTAGCAACAAAAATGTGAAATTTTATTTTATTACAAAATCATAACAACATATAATTTTAATAATAAAAAACTGGAATTATGATATGTCAGAAGCAACATGAATGTTAATCGCTCACATTCATTAGGATTTTCTTTGTATGGAGCGCGGGAGGGTCAAAATGCGTAAATGAGTATAGTGTTTCTCAAAATCAATTTCTCAGCAATGCCCTAAGTGCCCCAATGAAGGATTGGCAGGCACATCAGCAGCTTCCCTTAGTCAATGCACTACTTTTTTAGCTGGAAAAAAACTTGTCACGTGTTGATTTAAAGCGAAGGAAGCGCTCCTCCCTTGACGATAGTTTTTTTTTGTCTACGAGATATCGACCTATCCTGTGCAGTTGTAATTTGTCGATATCTGTTTGTTAGTCTCTAAACTGTTGCCTTTTGCACATTGAATCGAGCCATGATGTCAGCAACCCTCATTCCGGCACCAACCATTTCAAGACCTTTCTGACTGTCATTTTCGGGGAGGCCTGGATGACGCCCCATGCAATTTTTTCAAAGGTGTTTGTGTTTTTCTTACCAATGGTGTGTTTCTGAACGTTAGTGAAAAAGACATTTTTAATATCGTTTTAAAAGTATAGGTACAGAAGGTTAAACATCATTTACACGCATGACACGTGCAAAGCTGAAATGGCGCGAAATCAATCAGCAGGAAAAAAGTACGACTGTTTTAAATTACAGGTAAAACTAAGGATAATAACAATGATGTTTAAATATTTTTTTTCCATAAACAAAAAAAAAAAATTATAAAAAAAAAGTGTTGCTAAACTTTTTTGGATCAGTATAGTTGACACAGCATAGGTTTCTGACACAGAATGAATGTGTTCTAATGAACTTAAAATTTTTGTTTTTCTTTTACAGCAATTCACTATGCTGTTGAATATTAATCCTCTCAAAAAAATGATTGAAGAAATTTTCTTTTTATTTATGAAATTTCAAATGAGAAAATTGAACCCATTTTTTTTAATCACATCCCCCTTTCCCTTATTCCAAAACTAATCTCAATTAAAATTTCTAATGGAGTTTGCAACAATAACTACTCATTTAAATACATCATAAAATATTAAGATGTAAAAAAACTGCTTATTATCACTGAATGGTAAAGATTATTTTAATTTAGCAGTTGGTAGTAAAAAGTGAATATACATTGTATATTGTATATCACAAAGATTTAAGTTGATTCTGGACAAAGAAAGATAACTCCAATTAAAAAAAATTCTTGCAATTGCACAATATTGTGCAATTAGATATTTCTTGCTTACTATTCTGGACAAAGAAAGATAACTCTATTCAAAAAAAAATTTGCTATTTCACAATATTGTGTAATTAGATATTTCTTGCCATTGCGCAATACTGTTCAATTGAAAAGACTTGCTATTGCACAATACTTAATATAATAATTTTAGATCCTGATTTGGACCAACTTGAAAACTGGGCCCATAATCAAAAATCTAAGTACATGTTATATGCATATATATATCAAAGAACCCCAAGATTTCAATTTTTGTTAAAATCAAACTAAGTTTAATTTTGGACCCTTTGGACTTTAATGTAAACCAATTTGAAAACAAGACCAAAAATGAAGAATCTACATACACGATTAGATTTGGCATATCAAAGAACCCCATTTATTCAATTTTTGATGAAATCAAACAAAGTTTAATTTTGGACCCCGATTTGGACCAACTTGAAAACTGGGCCAATAATCAAGAATCTTAGTACATTTTTAGATTCAGCATATCAAAGAACCCAACCGATTCATTTTTTGTCAAAATCAAACTAAGTTTAATTTTGGACCCTTAGGACCTTAATGTAGACCAATTTGAAAACGGGACCAAAAGTTAAGAATCTACATACACAGTTAGATTCGGCATATCTAAGAACCCCAAATATTCAATTCTGATGAAATCAAACAAAGTTTAGTTTTGGACCCTTTGAGCCCCTTATTCCTAAACTGTTGGGACCAAGACTCCGAAAATCAATACCAACCTTCCTTTTATGGTCATAAACCTTGTGTTTAAATTTCATAGATTTCAATTTACTAATACTGCGAAAACCAAGAAAAATGCTTTTTTGGGTCCCTTTTTGGCCCCTTATTCCTTAACTGTTGGGACCTAAACTCCCAAAATCAATACCAACCTTCCTTTTGTGGTCATAAACATTGTGTTTAAATTTCATTGATTTCTATTTACTTAAACCAAAGTTATTGTGTGAAAACCAAGAATAATGCTTATTTGGGCCCTTTTTTGGCCCCCAATTCCTAAAATGTTGAAACCAAAACTCCCAAAATCAATCCCAACCTTTCTTTTGTTGTCATAAACCTTGTGTCAAAATTTCATAGATTTCTATTAACTTAAACTACAGTTATAGTGCGAAAACCAAGAAAATGCTTATTTGGGCTCTTTTTGGCCCCTAATTCCTAAAATGTTGGGACCAAAACTCCCAAAATCAATACCAACCTTTCTTTTGTGGTCATAAACCTTGTGTTAAAATTTCATACATTTCTATTCACTTTTACTAAAGTTAGAGTGCGAAAACTAAAAGTATTCGGACGCCGACGATGACGATGACGCAGACGACGACGCCAACGTGATAGCAATATACGTCGTATAAAAAAGGTTAGAATATATATATATATGTGAAAAATACACTGGCTACAAACCAATTAAAATTTGGCACTCTTATATAAGATGTAAATATGTTTTTTTAAAATACTTTACAGATTTTGAAATTGTACATTGTACTTAACAACCAACAGTGTCATTAGCAGTGATTGCAAAATAGCTTACCCAGTTTTCTAATAGTTCTTCTTTTTGTGCTTTTGATCTGTTCAAAGCTTCTAGACAAAATTCTGACAAGTCCTTGTAAGGATCACCTAAGGTCTCTTTCATTCTAACATCGTAATACAAATTTGGTCGGAAACAGCTGGTTTTGAATTTAGCTATTGGTTCCTTCAACTTCAACTGCTTAATTATATCTTTTAAAACTTGCTCAGTTGCAGTTGCAGTCAAAGCTATACAAGGAACCCCTGGAATACGTTTACGGAAACAACCTAACTTTAAATAATCAGGTCGAAAATCATGACCCCACTGACTAACACAATGTGCTTCATCAACAATTAAGTATTTGAACAACTTTCTTTTCATCAGTGAGTCTGCCAATGATTTAAATCCATCTGTAGCTACCTGTTCAGGTGTCACATACAAAAGTTTGGTATTTGGATTACTACTATTGAGATCAGCAAGAACCTGTTTGCGTTCTTTTTCTGTCAGTTTGGAATTAATTGTCTCCGACGGTATTTTAATAGCCTTTAGATGATCTAACTGATCTTGCATCAAAGCTAGTAAAGGGGAAATAACCACTGATACTCCATCACTTGCCACTGCTGGAAGTTGGTAACATAATGACTTTCCAGCACCTGTTGGCATGGAAACAAACACATCTTTACTTCCTGCAAAAAAATAATGTGAATTTTAACATGCATGCATACAACATGTATAATGTTTTAATCTAAAATGAGGGCAGCATGAAGTTTTATTGCCCTTTGAATGTTGTTTTGGTTCTAGGACCAAGGTTTGTAACTATGCAGCTAAGTTGAATATGAATGGGAAAGTCATGCTGCCAGCTCATTTTAAAAATCCAATCAACTCCTTTTTTTATATAATTGGTGGTACATATTGTGTTGCAAGATAAATAACCATACATGTACCCAATATGTTCTTATCTTTCAAAGTATCAAAGCTAAGCTACATGTATATATATACAATGTAGTCAAATACCAAGAATACCTAGAAATTGGTTTTCATCTGGCATATTAAACATAAAATAATTAACCATCTGTCTTTGGGTTTATATGGCCTTCTTATAACCATTTCAGGTGAGTTAAAAATAATTTGGAAGTATAAGTCTAAGAGAAGTTATATTGTTCAATTGTTGGGGGGGGACCTGTAAAAGACTACTAATAATACTTTAAAATTAATAATTTTATAAAGTTTAATTCAAACAGTTAAAAGTCAAAACTGTTAGTTAGTACATGTACATGTAAGATCAGTACTTTTTGTTGTTGGGATATACAAGTACCAAGCCGCGTCCACTCTGTTTTTGTTAGAAGTATTTCTATTATCTAAATAGGGTATTTTTTTAATATTTAAGATACATTTATATGTACAAAGATGTATCTTTCTCTGTAAAATTAAAAGAGGGACTGTACTAACACAATCATTTCCCTTGTGTGAAGGAGGACTAACACAATCATTTCCCTTGTGTGAAGGAGGACTAACACAATCATTTCCCTTGTGTGAAGGAGGACTAACACAATCATTTCCCTTGTGTGTAGGAGGACTAACACAATCATTTCCCTTGTGTGTAGGAGGACTAACACAATCATTCCCCTTGTGTGTAGGAGGATTAACACAATCATTTCCCTTGTGTGTAGGAGGACTAACACAATCATTTCCCTTGTGTGTAGGAGGACTAACACAATCATTTCCCTGGTGTGTAGGAGGACTAACACAATCATTTCCCTCGTGTGAAGGAGGACTAACACAATCATTTCCCTGGTGTGTAGGAGGACTAACACAATCATTTCCCTGGTGTGTAGGAGGACTAACACAAACATTTCCCTTGTGTGTAGGAGGACTAACACAATCATTTCCCTTGTGTGTAGGAGGACTAACACAATCATTTCCCTTGTGTGTAGGAGGACTAACACAATCATTTCCCTGGTGTGTAGGAGGACTAACACAATCATTTCCCTGGTGTGAAGGAGGACTAACACAATCATTTCCCTGGTGTGTAGGAGGACTAACACAAACATTTCCCTTGTGTGTAGGAGGACTAACACAATCATTTCCCTTGTGTGGAGGAGGACTAACACAAACATTTCCCTTGTGTGTAGGAGGACTAACACAATCATTCCCCTTGTGTGTAGGAGGACTAACACAATCATTTCCCTTGTGTGAAGGAGGACTAACACAATCATTTCCCTTGTGTGTAGGAGGACTAACACAAACATTTCCCTTGTGTGTAGGAGGACTAACACAAACATTTCCCTTGTGTGTAGGAGGACTAACACAATCATTTCCCTTGTGTGAAGGAGGACTAACACAATCATTTCCCTTGTGTGTAGGAGGACTAACACAATCATTTCCCTTGTGTGAAGGAGGACTAACACAATCATTTCCCTTGTGTGAAGGAGGACTAACACAAACATTTCCCTTGTGTGTAGGAGGACTAACACAATCATTCCCCTTGTGTGTAGGAGGACTAACACAATCATTTCCCTTGTGTGAAGGAGGACTAACACAAACATTTCCCTTGTGTGTAGGAGGACTAACACAATCATTTCCCTTGTGTGAAGGAGGACTAACACAAACATTTCCCTTGTGTGTAGGAGGACTAACACAATCATTCCCCTTGTGTGTAGGAGGACTAACACAATCATTTCCCTTGTGTGAAGGAGGACTAACACAATCATTTCCCTTGTGTATATGAGGACTAACACAAACATTTCCCTTGTGTGAAGGAGGACTAACACAATCATTTCCCTTGTGTGTAGGAGGACTAACACAAACATTTCCCTTGTGTGTAGGAGGACTTACACAATCATTTCCCTTGTGTGTAGGAGGACTAACACAATCATTTCCCTGGTGTGTAGGAGGACTAACACAATCACGAGGGAAATGATTGTGTTAGTCCTCCTACACACGAGGGAAATGATTGTGTTAATCCTCCTATACACGAGGAAAATGATTGTGTAAGTCCTCCTACACACGAGGGAAATGATTGTGTTAGTTCTCTTATTCACGAGGGAAATGATTGTGTTAGTCCTCCTACACACGAGGGAAATGATTGTGTTAGTCCTTCTACACACGAGGGAAATGATTGTGTTAATCCTCCTATACACGAGGAAAATGATTGTGTAAGTCCTCCTACACAAGAGGGAAATGATTGTGTTAGTCCTCCTTCACAAGGGAAATGATTGTGTTAGTCCTCCTTCACATGAGGGAAATGATTGTGTTAGTCCTCCTACACACAAGGGAAATGATTGTATTAGTCCTCCTACACACGAGGGAAATGATTGTGTTAGTCCTCCTACACACAAGGGAAATGTTTGTGTTAGTCCTCCTTCACATGAGGGAAAGATTGTGTTAGTCCTCCTACACACAAGGGAATCAACTATTTCAAATGATGCCCTATCAGCAATCAAAATTCAATCAACAGTAATTAAAAGTAATTATATGGGGACTTCGTCCCCAATAACAGTAGAAGATTCAATAAAAAAAAAAATCGGGAAAATTTCCCGAATTTTTCATTGTACTAATGAACTCAAAATCATTCAATTTTTTTTATGTCATGTTTTGAAATCCCGGACCTGCGCAGAAATCTACAATGTACTTCCCTTTTCCGGTTTTGTTTGTATGAATCTTTCAGTAAAATATATATTTACCAGTCTATTAAAAATAGGAAGGAACGCAATATCAATTTCATTTTTATATGAAAAAACGTTACCTAATGAAAGCGTTTTTTTGTTTATAATTCATATGACGTCATAACTTATGCACAACTAAACTCCCTAACAACAGAACCAAAATCGGAAAAGTTACGATATATTTCCGTTTCTTTTTTTAACAAATATTTAAGTTACAGAAAAATAAATCATACAGACTTCGTCCCCATTTACAGGTAATGCCTGCCTCATATTAAAATAAAGTGTAACAATGCAGCCAAGAATTTTATTTAATTAATATAAATTTGGGCAAATATTCTGTATTTAACTTTTAATAGATATGGACCATAATTTGCTATTGGGCTCCGTTTCCTATAACTATAGAAAAGTGATAAAATGTGAATTACTGTAAGAAAAGTTGCAACTACATCTAAAGATGCCATTATTTTTATCAACATACAAGTGTATGCTACTCTTCCCTAGAAAAAAAATAAAAATATACGAATTTCAAAGATTCTACAACCGTATTTTTGTGTCGTTTCTCGTGTTACTTATTGCTTCCGTAGAGCATAACGCTGACTGATTTATAGATAATCGTCACCGGCAAATTCGTAACTTTTGCTTTCAAATAACAAAGAACATCGACCAATAAGAAAAGTGAGACGAAAATGCCGAGAACTATAAGTATTTATGTAGCAGATGTAAGAACAGTGGCGTGATTTTTGTGTCCGATTTCGTAACGCAATTTTTAGATGATGTAATCTGCTTTGTTGTAATAGAATTCTTAAAAACAATATACAAATATGAACTCTCGCGAGATGTTCAAATATGAACTCTCGCGAGATGTTCAAACAGGTAAATCCGAGACAATTTACATTCTTGTTTTGATCTTCGTAATAATTAAGTAAGAAAATTACGTAGTCGTTATGCGTTACATTTTACACGAAACAGAAGTCCAGTTATTTATTAAAATTGTTTTTGTCCTTAAGTTCTAACCATTTCCAGTCATACGTGAAACACGTGACTAGCATGTGATAACGCCATTACGGCTGGATGTACGAAATACTAGGTCTAAACATTGGTTTTGTTTCCAACGGGATGTTAGCAAACATAATCTGTAGACTTGTTTCGTCTTGTCTAAAAGAGGAAAATACAATTGTCAAAGAGATTGGGCCGGTGGTCTGTTATTTTTCCTATGTGCATAATGTTACATACGATCCTGTGTGAAAATAAATGCCCAATGACTTGACAAAATCAATTTCATATTTGACAGACGTTAGAACACACTTCGTTTCCCGATAATGACGTGAAGAGTCCTTGGAAAAATCAATCAACATTACGTCTCTTATCATTGAACCAATGCTCGTTGGATTGATTTAACTTCAGCAGTAAATATTACTGGATATTTATGGTGAATAAATATAATTTAATAACAAATACATGTTAATATACCGTTACACTTAGAATGTACAAAGTTGGAATCCTGTCACAGTTTTTAATTAATATTTTTTATTCATGTTCTGCAAACACTTATCAGAAACGCAATAAACTTGTCAAAGGAGAAGTAAACTTTTACCATGCATGACTTGAAAGGAAGTACTTTATTGATTTTAGCCCACTAAAGTAGGTTAAAATGTGGAAACCATGTAGATGGTGTACAGGTCACAAGTATCACATTGTGCCTTTTTTAAAGATTTTAATTCCAAGTTAAAAGTTTTTTTCGTTAAATACTGGATTTAAAGAATGTTACATTGCCAATGATTTGGAATA
Organism: Mytilus trossulus; assembly: GCF_036588685.1. Lineage (NCBI taxonomy): Eukaryota > Metazoa > Mollusca > Bivalvia > Mytilida > Mytilidae > Mytilus > Mytilus trossulus. Next base: position 67,061,732 of record NC_086386.1, read on the forward strand.
AATTGTATATAACTGGAATATCAAAACCAAAGATAAATACATTTGTTTGCTTAAACATCAAGATACAACGATTATGGTATCCTGTATCAATGGAGAAAATATGGAAAATTCTGAATAAATTGTACTAATTATTTTCAAAACAAGCACATATTTAGGAGTTTTATAATACTGTTACATTTAAGATGGATTTTAAGAAAAAGTATACTGTTCAGATTATTTTAAGCAGATTTTGCAATAAAATAAAACTAAAAAAATGCTTTTGGTTTCTTATGGTTTCCTGTCAGGTTTAAAAAAAACTTTAATATAACATTGAAAATAGATTTTTAATATTAACATGAAGCAAGTAACACTAGTAATGATGTTTATTTATGCCTTTTGAATTATATTGTGCAAAATAAAGAAAATAAAGATTGGTTTCCTGTTTGGTTTCATGTCACGTAAACGGTGAATCAAAATGTATTAATTTTTTCTCGAAAAACTCAATTGTTCCATTCATACTACTAACACCAACACAACCCACAAAATAAAAGTTAAAATTTTAGAACTTATAAAAAAGGATACAAAAAGAAACCAAAGGCCGAATACCAAATTATGGTCCATACATGCCATATACATGTACATAAATTTCAATATATATATATTTTAATTTCGTTTATTAATGTTACATATATACATATCATAAATGAATATAGGGCGAACGATCCCAGGGCGAACGGACTATCGGGGCGAAAAAAACTCAGTGCGAACGAACCTAGGGCGAACGATCCCGATACCGTTGTAATTTGGGGACTTCGTCCCCATATAAATAATCACCGTTTAAGATGCATCTAGTAGCTTCCTTTTGAAGTTTGGACTTAAAATCTTTATGTTTAAACACATTATTAAGTGTCCCATATAATGTCTTGTCCGCCTCTTTATCCATAAATATAACTCATAAATATCTGTCGACTTGGCAGCTAGCAGACTTAATTTTTAGTCAATGTCAATTTAGAACAACAAGATAAGAGTGTTTGGAACCCCTCTAGTAAGCGCATATGAGACATTGATAGTAAAAAGTCTTTTCTATCCTTTTCTTTTACCTCAAGATAATTCCGAAAAGTTCCGAATGGACAACGTTTGTTAAAAAAAACAAGTCGCCCAAAGGACTGTTGTAAGAGAAAGCACGTTAATATGATTTGAATACACAGGATCAAAAGTAAGCATCAGGATGCAAATTTGAAATGTTTAGTACTTTCTGATTTGTATATGATTATTTTCGTCCTTATTTTCGAATGAAACCTATCCAAAACAACTGTGGTGTTCTACATAATTTGTATATATATCATGTCACAGGCACTAGACGTTCTGTCAATAGTATGAAAATATTGGCAATGGGAAGAAAATAGTGTCCATATATATATATAATATAATATTATATTATATATATGGACACTATTTTCTTCCCATTGTTAATATTTTCATGCTATTGACAGAACGTCTAGTGCCTGTGATTATGTCATGTATATCGACTATCGTCCCTATCTATAGGCTATATTTTTAAAACTTGATAAGCTGTACATGTATAACGACTCGAACTAGCTCTGAAACATGATATGGTTGTAAATTATAGAGACATGTTATTGAGAGTGGTAAAGGGTTATTTTCGTGCAACGTTTTCGGCCTTTTTATTTCACATGTTTTGGTGTTTTATTTCTCGTGTTTGGTTGGATGTGCGTGCTTCGTTTTTCCCCTTATTTATTTTCCGTGTTCCATGTCGGTGCTCTTAATTTCTCGTTCTTGCATTGTTCAGCATTTGATTTAAGGTATATGTACCCTTCTGTAGCCATTTTTGTACGATTTTTTCATACATCAATTGTATCAAAACTACAGATATAATGAACAATAGAGACAGGCCATTTTGAACATATACTAGGGGGAAACTTGATGCAAAGCATTATTATTTACTGTTGCATTGCATTTAATAGAAAAAGAGTACTTTGTGGCAAATAAATCAAGATTTTTATAGAAAATCCACAGCCTTTAATACAGAGGTTTTTGTTATAAAATTTGAAACATAGATTACTCACTTGCTTTTCTATGATGTGCTAGTGTTTATTTTTTGCAAAAAGTTCTAAACAACCTGTAAATTCCAAAATACCTCGTGCTGAGTCACTAAAGTCAAGCGCACCCTAAAAGGTGTACTTGATTTGGTCCATATTTTTATTTGTTCTAACCAATAACTACATTAATATACTTGTTTCAAGGAAATCAATGCTAGCCCTGCATGCAATAATCCTATATCTATCGGTCATCAAATTGCCAAATATGATGGAACAAGGATAAAGGCTGTGGATTTTCTATAAAATTTCCATATGTTTAGCATTGAAGCAACACAAGGGTACATAATCCTTAAAGTAAATTGGAACTAACTCAAAGTCAGTGAGTTATAGTACCTTTTGAAACTTGTGTTATATAATAGAAATTGATGTATATTGTTACCATTCTACTTTCTATTGTATAATTTGATGTATGCTATACATGATGATGCAATAATGTATGAATGTCCATCATAATAATATTTTTTTTTTCAAATCATATGTAAGTAGCATACACATGATTCCCTTTATAATCAAGGGACCACAAGGTCTTTATGTCCATTAACAATGTCTGCAATGTAACATGATCTCCAAGAACAGCTGAGTTATAACTGCTGGTACTTTTTTTTCTTAATATTTACGATTTTATTTCTCGTCATGCTCGTGCTTCGTTTTTTCACGATTTTTATTTTTCGTGCTATGTTTTTGCGATATTTAGTTCACATGTTTCCGTGTTCAGTACTCCCCTTTACCACCCTCATTATTCTTATTTAAACTTCAACTTATTTGAGCCAGTGTCTTTTTAAAATGTATTTATTTATACATAAGCTTCTTCAGTGGTTAAATTTCAAGTTTTTTGTCAAACAATGAGAAATAAAAGTACAGAAGTTTGTGTAAAATACACAAAAGTACACAGCTATGGTAATACATTGATCTAAAATAAATGAAGTATTATGTAAGGATATTAGGCCTGGTTTATTTATTGACCAGGTGCACTTTATATAAATAACACATAGCTGAGAGGGTGATAGAGCAGATTGTTACCCCGAGAAAACATTGTCAACTGTGGCGAAGCCGAGGTTGACAATGTCTTTTTCGAGGGGTAACAATCTGCTCTATCACCCTCTCAGATATATATGTGTTATTAAATTTATTATACTGAATGTTCTGTTATTACTGTCGATTAAATTTAAAATTCAAAGTAATAAACTATGACATCTTGTACATAACCATCCGTATTTAATAAAGCGCACACTTGATCAAACGTCTCTGTGAAGGGTAATATACATGATATAGTATTTGCCATAGGATAGAGTCGTATTTAATAAAGCGCACACTTGATCAAGTGTCTCTGTGAAGGGTGATAGAGTTTTTGTCATATATGATAGAGTCGTATTTGATAAAGCGCACACTTGATCAAGCGTCTCCATGAAGGGTAATAGAGTAAATTGACACCCTCGTATTAGCCAATCAAAATCTGGCATTTTGACATGAAGTATAATAAATTTACATATTACATGTTTTACACCTGGTTTTTTTTTGTCGACCAGGCATACTCATTTAAATATTATGCCTACTTTTACACACTTTTGTAAACACTGCAATGCCACCAGGATATAGTATGATTTTTACGCCTGGTTTCAGTGTCATATACAGGTGTCACAGTTCGTACAGGTTACATTGTAATTATTCTGCTCATTTTGGGCACCGTGGTTGCGAATAAAATATTTGTTTGTTTGCTTAGCTTGTTTGTAATAAAACTATTCTTTTGGCTAGACATCAATCTTTTCATTCTAAAACTTTCACCCTAACCCCACAAACATATATTAGGCCAAAAAAAAATATATGTCTGTTTCCTGCTACCAAGGCAAATAAATCAAGGTCGGAAGGTCAGGATTTTTTTTTTCTTTTTTAATATTTTTGCACTCCCTGTCAGATTTGCAGTCGGTTAAATGTCATGTTTGGTTAGGGTCCTGCACCCCAAAATGATTTAATCCCTTTAAAGAAGCTTTAATTGAATAATTCTCCCAGTGCCGACATTTTTTAAACCTTACATTTTTTAATTGTACATGTAGCACTTTTGTGCTGGGAGCAGCCATTTTATTGGTTGGGCATAGTATGATACAGATCTGGATCGGACCTGAAACAACTTTTTCCAGAACCAGATTTTTTTTTTTCCGGATTTGAATAAAAAGATCTAGGGTCTGGGGGTTTGAGTCAGGGTTGGGCGGGAAACAGGAAACAGACATATATTTTTTTTTTGGCCTCATCATGCTCATGCTACGGGTTTTTTTTGGAAAAAAAAGTTTGTTTTTAGTTTTTGGTGAAAAAAATAATTTGTTTTTGACCCTGAGAAAAAAAATTTGTTTGTTTCACCATTAGCTGCCACTTTATGTAATGCTAAAATTGAAAGAAAAAAATTGTTTTATTCTTGCCGCCAAAAAAATAGATTGTTTTTCGACGAATGCGAAAAATAAAGTTTGCGTAGAAAAAAAACCATAGCCCCCCTAGAAAATCAAATGGTTGCTGCCGAAGTTTGTACAAATTATAATTTGTACAGGGTTTTTGTACAAGTTATGAGTTTTTGACACATACCCTCTTAGACCTGGTGATACAGGTTTATCTTCTAAAATGTTCCAGTTTATTAATATTGCTCTAAATTCAAATTTATATACTTCAATGTAACATTTAGTGCTATTCTCCTTGTCCTGAGCTGGAAAAGATGTTTACATGATTATAATTTTGTCTTCTCCTTGTATTATATTCATATCCTTAAAAAGTCTTTTTGTGGTCTTATAATGTTTTTGTATAAATGCCCATGCAGTATTAGACTGTATGACATGCATACATGTAGTTGTAAAAATATGACAGAAATATCTGCAATCATACAACATGTACAACATGTTCTTTTTTATATATATCTAGCTAAAATTCTATTAAATTACAGGAAGTATTTACTATTCTGTGTAAATATAAGCTTGAAAGATTATATTTGCCAAGTATTACCAGTTTCTTTGGAGTGCTGCCCAGCCCGGGTTAACTCAGTTTCCCACCCTGTAATACCTTGGCAACCCTTGTGTTTACTGCATATGAGGTGAATCATATACCTACATGTACATGTATGCATGTACTCTCATGCTCAGGTTTATGTATCTTTTTTGCATCTGTGAGGGCATCATTTGTGTCTTCCAGACACCAGACACAACAATATTTCAAAGACTAAAATGACTTTGTTGTCATCTTTCTCTGGAACTAAATCATAGGTTTTCTGAAATTTGGTTTCAGGGTTTATATAAGTCAGCTATACATGCTATGTATATATTGTGATGCATTTTCAGATTCATCACTCAACAACTTCCTGTTTCCAAATACACATAAAAGCCAAGCTGAAAATGTTCATCACATTTTTCTCAGGAACTACATTACAAGGATTTCTGAAATTTTGTTTCACTGTCTATATATTAATATAAGTCAGCTATATTGTTTGAAATGCTTTCAGATTCATCATTCATTTACCAACATGACCAAACACTTGTATCTATTTACACATGATAGCTAAGTTGAAAATTTTTGTCACATTTTTCTCAGGAACAACAATACAAGAATTTCTGAAAATTGGTTTCAGGTTTTATATAAGTCAGCTACACAGTGTGATGCCTTTTTAGATTCATCACTTAACAACTTCCTGTTTATGGAAATATTTGGGTGGGGGTATCACCAGCTGTGAGCAGTAGCTCACACATTTTAATTTGTTATTTAGTTATTCATATAGATATGATAGAAGTTAAAAGAAAGGTGCAGACAAATTTGGTCTTACAGTAAGAATTAAAATCATCACTTTAAATTTTGTACTAAGATATTTTTAAGTTCATGGTACTTGTTACAAATCAACATTTGAACAAAATGTGTTGAAAAATCAATAGATATACGAGTCCAAAATGATAAAGTGTTCTACAATGTACAAAACAAATAATTTTTTTATAACTAAATGTGTTGTACTTTCATTTTTAATTGAGTTAATGGAAAATGATTTACATGTTTAAACAATTGAAAGGAACACAGATATTTATCTGCATAAGTGCACTTTTATTCTGTTTATAATAAGTGTCAACCATCATCATCTACATGTAGGTTGGAGTAATTAAAATAAAACGCTTGAAACATTTTAGTTCTCTTTAAGTTGGAAGTGTTTCTACTTGTTTATGAAATAGATATAAAGAAATAACATGAAGCATCCATTATCATGATTATACTGTCTATATACATTGTAAACCATGAATGTCAAGTTAAAAGTTATAGGTCAAAGAATGGTCTTCAACACAGAGCCTTGGCTCACACCAAACAGCATGCAAGCTATATCATTTTTGTATATCATATGTTAATGTAAATATGACTAAGAAATACAAATTAAACAAGTTTAGGCACATTCCACCATTTTTGTTGAGCCTTCGACTTTAGTCGAAAAAGCGAGACTAAGCGATCCTACATTCTGTCTGCAGCTGCGGCGGCAGCGTCCACAAATATTCACTCTGTGGTTAAAGTTTTTGAAATTATAATAACTTTCCTAAACTATACTGGATTTCTACCAAACTTGGACAGAAGCTAGTTTATGACCATAAGATAATATCCAGAAGTAAATTTTGTAAAAATAAAATTCCATTTTTTCAATATTTTACTTGTAAATGGACTTAGTTTTCCTGCGGGGAAACACTACATTCACTCTGTGGTGAAAGTTTTTTAAACTTTAATAACTTTCTTAAACTATCCTAGGTTTGTGCCAAAATTGGACAGAAGCTTTTTTATGATCAAAAGATAGTATACAGAAGTACATTTTGTAAAAAAAATAAATCCACTTTTTCTGTATTTTACTTTTAAATGGACCTAGATTTTCTTCCAGTTAACATTACATACGTGTAAAGTCTGCAGTTAAAGTTTTTAAAACATTTATTAGATTCATAAACTATGCTGGATTTTTACCAAACTTAGACAGAAGCTTCTTACAATCAAAAGATTGTATATAGAGGAATATTTTTATTGATTTTTGTCGAGCCTTCGACTTTAGTCGAAAAAGTGAGACTAAGCGATCCTACATTCCGTCGTCGTCGGCGGCGTCAACAAATATTCACTCTGTGGTTAAAGTTTTTAGAATTTTAATAACTTTCTTAAACTATCCTTGGTATGTACCAAACATGGAGAGAAGATTGTTTATGATCATAAAATAGTATCCAGAAGTAAATTTTGTAAAAATAAAATTCCATTTTTTCCATATTTTACTTATAAATGGACTTAGTTTTTTCTGCGTGGGCAATTACATTCACTTTGTGGTTAAAGGTTTTAGAATTTTAATAACTTTCTTAAACTATCCTTGGTTTGTACCAAACTTGGACAGAAGCTTGTTTATGATCATAAGATAGTATCCAGAAGTAAATTTTGTAAAAAAATAAATCATTTTTTTCTGTATTTTACTTTTTTTAAATGGACTTCGTTTTTCTGCGGGGAAACATTACATTCACTCTGTGGTTAAAGTTTTAAAGATTTTGATAACTTTCTTAAACTATCCTGGGTTTGTACCAAACTTGGACAGAAGCTTGTTTATGATCATAAGATAGTATCCAGAAGTAAATTTTGTAAAAAGATAACTCCATTTTTTCTGTATTTTACTTTTAAATATGGACTTAGATTTTATTCCAGTTAACATTATGTACAGTCTGCAGTTAAAGTTTTCAAAACATTTATCAGATTCATTTAATATCCAAGATTTTTACCAAACTTGGACAGAAGCTTCTAACAATCATAAGATAGTATCAAGAGGAATATTTTCATTGATTTTTTGCCTCATTTTTTTTTAGCCTGCGATCAACAGTAAAAATAGGTGAAACACTGGGTTCCGCGGAACCCTTACAAATTTTTTATGCATATTAAAGACTTTTAATTAAAGGGGCACTAGCTACGAGATTTATAAAAAAATCTTAAGTATGATTATCTTTTCTTCAATCATTTAAAATACTGAAAGTGAAATAATAATTCACTTTTAGCATCCAGTATGGTTCAATTTGTATAATACCCCATTTACTATGCCTCATTTACGTGGCATTATGTTTTCTGGTCTGTGCATCTGTTTGACTGTCCGTCTGTTCCTCCGTCCTTTTGTCCCGCTCAATCTGTTCAAGTTTTTGGTCATGGTAGTTTTTGATGAAGTTGAAGTCCTATCAACTTGAAACTTAGTACACATGATCCTTATGATATGATCTGTCTAATTTTAATGCCAAATCAGAGTTTTAACCTCAATCTGTGTATAATCAGGACACATTCTTGTTCAAATTGCATGTGATTCTAATTCGACCTTGTTGAATACGTATTGATGTGAACTTCAATTTAATCCCTTAGCTATAGATGGATAAGGAATGAATTGTGCAGACTGAGTTCTTTAAAGGAACAGAATTTCAACATTGAAAGTGAAACAAAGCTAAATCATTTGATTGACTAATTCGATCCACATAAAAATCATTTTTTAGCTCACCTGGCCCGAAGGGCCAAGTGAGCTTTTCTCATCACTTGGCGTCCGTCGTCCGTCATCGTCGTCCGTCGTCGTCCTGCGTTAACTTTTACAAAAATCTTCTCCTCTGAAACTACTGGGCCAAATTTAACCAAACTTGGCCACAATCATCATTGGGGTATCTAGTTTAAAAATTGTGTCCTGTGACCCCGCCAACTAACTAAGATGACCGCCATGGCTATAAATAGAACATAGGGGTAAAATGCAGTTTTTGGCTTATAACTCAAAAACCAAAGCATTTAGAGCAAATCTGACATTGGGTAAAATTGTTAATCAGGTGAAGATCTATCTGCCCTGAAATTTTCAGATGAATTGGACAACCTGTTTTTGGGTTGCGGCCCCTGAATTGGTAATTTTAAGGAAATTTTGCTGTTTTTGGTTATTATATTGAATATTATTATAGATATAGGTAAACTGTAAACAGCAATAATGTTCAGCAAGGTCAGATTTACAAATAAGTCAACATGACCAAAATGGTCAGTTGACCTCTTTAGGAGTTATTGCCCTTTAAAGTCAATTTTTAACCATTTTTCGTAAATTTTATATATCTTTTACTAAAATCTTCCTCTCTGAAACTGCTGTGCCAAATTGATCCAAACTTGGCCACAATCATCTTTGGGGTTTCTTGTTTAAAAAATGTGTCCGGTGACCTGGCCATCAAACCAAGATGGCCGCCACGGCTAAAAATAGAACATAGGGGTAAAATGCAGTTTTTGGCTTATAACTCAAAAACCAAATAATTTAGAGAAAATCTGACATGAAGTAAAATTGTTAATCAGGTCAAGATCTATCTGCCCTGAAATTTTCAGATGAATTGGACAACCTGTTTTTGGGTTGCGGCCCCTGAATTGGTAATTTTAAGGAAATTTTGCTGTTTTATATTGAATATTATTATAGATATAGGTAAACTGTAAACAGCAATAATGTTCAGCAAAGTAAGATCTACAAATAAGTCAACATGAACGAAATGGTCAATTGACCCCTGTAGGAGTTATTGACCTTTGTAGTCAATTTTCAATCTGCTTCCTTTGTTTAATATTCACATAGACCAAGGTGAGCGACACAGGCTCTTTAGAGCCTCTAGTTTATATAGGTAAAAACAATGATTAATATAGATTTATAATCTATAATGTGTAATTAAACAGACCTAGAAAAATTCATTTGCACCAATTCACTTTCTATTTCTATCTATATTTATGTTTATTATAAACACATGTAAAAATGTTGTATGACCTCGGAGGTCAATTTGATAGTAAATTAGATCATGGTTTCAAGACTAAAATAACATGATACAAAGATACATATTATCAAGCCCATGCCCTGTAAACTGTTTATTTTAGACTTTATATAAATGTTTTACATGGTTATAAATCATATATAAAATTTGAGTCAAATCAGTGACCATGAATTTGACTAGTGCCCCTTTAAGATCTTTCAAAAAAGACCTAAATTCTGATAATTTCTAGTTTGAACAACATAGGCAAGTCGTGTATAACAGCTAGTATAAAATAGGTGAACTGGATTGCTTTTCTTTGCCTGATCTTATACATTGTACATGTCACTAAAGGGCATATAACATTTATGCCGATTTTGAAAATTTTGATTTTTTCATTTGCGCCAATTTCATTTTTGCTCCTAATTAAATTTACAGGTAAGTTAATACAATGTACATGATGGACATATATATTGCACACTGAAACCAGCCGAGAAGTCAATTCTTTAATCATCGAGGGCCATACATATAGGAAGGTTAGTGTCCTGAAACATAACAACATATCTTAAAAATATACCATAAAATAGTGTAAAGTCAGAGTCACCACGGATTCTATTGTCAACACTCAGATTGAGCATAACCATGTGGCAGATGTCCGAAAGTCAGAGACTAAAGAACTACGGGTATTGTCAAGAAAAAAATCTGGAGGTGTATCTAAATGTACACGTAGGCCTTCTTCCATCTCCCCATAGTGAGCAGGGGACAACAGTAATATACATGTTATGATTGACTATTCATTACATTTGTACTAGTGGCTAATGAAAGAGGTATATAATGATAAAGGAAAAATAACATAACTTGGATTGAGAGTTCTCTCATTGGCCATTTCTTACATCTATTCACCTGTAATTTACCTGTAAAAAAATCAGCGCAAATGGAAAAAAATCAACACAAATGAAAGAAAAAATCATCGCAAAAGAAATTCAGATCAGTGCCAATGCAAAATGCCAGTACCCAAAGATACATTTAACAATGTTAGACATGTTAGAATAGAAGCCAAAATAAAAGAATAATGAGTAAACTAAGTAAAAAAGCATGAACTTTGGTACATTGTATGCTGTTTCTGAATGTGTCCGCTGCAGTTTCAGTGACAACATTGTTATGCAGATGTATAAGCATTGGCATATCTAATTTCTATGGTGATTATTTGACCCTGCCCCTCAGTCATGGTCTATTGACCTTGAAACCTGTGTGTTTTCTTTGTAGTTACATGTATTAGTTTGTGATTAGGTTAAATTATAGGGAACATACCAATATTAGAAGATCAATGTCATTTTGTATGCAGTATTTATCATCAGATATTATTTTACCCTGCCAGGGGTGGATCCAGGATTTCCAGTTAGGGGGGCTCAAAATTTTATAACTTGCTGAGTGGAGCGAGGCAAAAAACTTTTGAGGTTTTTTTTTAGAAAAATTATTGAAATATTCCTCTAAAGTGGTGAAATGTAGATATCTCTAACTATAATGTGGTAAAATTAGTGAAAAAAATCAAAGTTTCAAGCAGAAACCTCCTTAGTCCACACATGGCAACAATTTACAGATAAAGGGTGGACAGACGGATGCAAAGTGAGATGAGACACTCAAATCACAATTGCTCACCTGACCAACATATTTTTCAAACAAAAATTTCTACTTTTACCAGCAATTTTTTATTGTCCTCCCATACTATCTGTTACTTTTTGACTATCGATGGTCATGCCAGACTTTACTGTGTTCGCCACAAACATCTAACATCAGAATGAGATGCATTTACGCAGTTATAATTATTTTCTTGGGATCTCAAGCATACAGTAATATGGTAAATAATTCGGCTAAATATTTAGGTTGCAAGTGAGAAATAAATATAGACACAGAGATACAAATTAATAAACTAACCTTTCGCTTGAAACAGTTTTTCTATCTTTCATTACAAATATTATAAAAGAATCTCGCCTGCCGACTGATTTCTTAACCGTGTCATGATGAAATTGTGAAAGTGAGTAAGGAATGTTTTGGAACTTTGATTATCAAACAAATTGGTTATAAAAACTGCAAATACAATGTAACATTTGTTTTAACTTTAACTGCTTAAAACCTATTATATTTGTCATCAAACCCAGCTCCGCGTTTGACACCTTCCTTTGAAATCATTTATAGAACTTTACTAAAGCGTAGACGGTAAGTTGATAAGTAATAATGTCACAGCGATTCTTTTAACTGACTGTTTTATATACTCATGATACTTTGAGTGTTAAAAAAGATTGAATGGTCTCTTCTGATTCTTAAATATGTTGAAGTCAACCCAAGCTTTGCAAATTTTATGGGGGGCACACGCCTAAATCCGCCCCTGCCTGTCCTTTAGTCATGTTATATTTTTTCATTTATTTTTATTTTTTCATATCTTTTCTCTTTAAAATGTAATATTCAAAGTAATTAAAGGTGTGACAGCCTGGGTGAGTAATTAAAAAGGGGTAATAATGAAGGATTAATAAGGGGTGTGTAACAATTAAATAATCATGTCCATTTTTGACAGGTGTTGATTCTAATTATTCAAGGATCAATGAAAAACTTATATAAGATTAAAGAATTTAAAAATGTTTATTTAAGATAAATGACCATAAATATGTGATGACTTTTTTATTTGTTCCATGATATTCCAATTGTTTTTTATATTATCATTTGAACACTACAGTGCAACAGCTTGGACATAGTTAGAAAAATTTTGGTTTTACATGGGATCTTTGATCAATAACTGTACGTTTATGAAATTAATAAATGTTAATTACACGATGAAAGCTCTACCATTGCATTGTTATGACTTTATAAATTAATTATCAAACAATATTACAAAAGTTGATTGATCAAAGCGAAAGGATTTTTACAGTGACTTTTATATTTTTTTTGTCTTGTCTTTACAATTTTTTTTCAATTTTTGTTTTAAGGGAATGAAAAGGGGTTGCTGTACTATACATAACTGCGTATCATGCATCCATGGCCAAAACAGTACTAATGATAAGTTAATGGTATTCAGTTATAATGCAGTTTGATAAGCATTGGTATTTCCATGGAAATTACTTTTTGGTCCTGTAGCTTCAGTGATGGGATATTGACTTGTATTTTGAATGTTGGCTTGATTACATGTTCGTGTCATTTGTTTATTTATACTTCCAAAATTACAAAAAAGGTGAGACATATTTGTGTGTCAACAGTTTATCACTTTCAGCCACCCTTGACTGACTGCAAATTAAATCATGGGGAAAAGTGGATCAGTAAATATGAGGTAAATGAACAGAAAGTCACAGGTCAAAAAGTCACAGGACATAAAGTCACAAATTGATAGGACAATTAGTCACAAATAATTTGTTGACAATTTTTTTAATATATAAGAGAAAGATCTTGAAATATTTTCTTGTTATTACATATATATTCAATTTTAAGGTTAGGAAATTTTTCATATAATAAATTAAAATTTATTGAATTTTAATCATGCAAAGGATACATTTTTGGCATTAAAGTACCAATCCACTTTGACATTTTGTTTTCATAACAATTATTAGATCATTATTGATGTTTATTGAATAAATTTTAATTACAAAGTGAAGGTTGGATTACATATAATACGTACAGTGCTTTAAGAAAAGATAAAAATTTTGCTTTTAAAGTTTATGTTTTCTTGTTTGAAGAAAAATAATCTCAAAACTGAATTGTGACTTTTTGTTCCGTGACTTTTTGTCTGTGACTTTTTGTCCTGTGACTTTTTGTCTGTGACTTTTTGTCCTGTGACTTTCTGTCCTAAATTTAAATATAATGTCCTCTTTTGGGAAATACACATTTATTCTTGGAAATTAAGTATTTTTGTCGAGCCTTCGACTTTAGTCGAAAAAGCGAGACTAAGCGATCCTACATTCCGTCGGCGTCGTCGTCGGCGGCGTCCACAAATATTCACTCTGTGGTTAAAGTTTTTGAAATTTTAATAACTTTCTTGAACTATACTGGATTTCTACCAAACTTGGACAGAAGCTTATTTATGATCATAAGATAGTATCCAGAAGTAAATTTTGTAAAAATAAAATTCCTTTTTTTCCGTATTTTACTTATAAATGGACTTAGTTTTTTCTGCAGGGAAACATAACATTCACTCTGTGGTTAAAGTTTTTAGAATTTTGATAACTTTCTTAAACTATCCTGGGTTTGTACCAAACTTGGACAGAAGCTTGTTTATGATCATAAGATAGTATCCAGAAGTAAATTTTGTAAAATTTAAATTCCATTTTTTCCATATTTTACTTTTAAATGGACTTAGTTTTTCTGCGGGGAAACATAACATTCACTCTGTGGTTAAAGTTTTTAGAATTTTAACAACTTTCTTAAACTATCCTGGGTTTGTACCAAGCTTGGAAAGAAGCTTATTTATGATCATAAGACAGTATCCAGAAGTAAATTTTGTAAAAAGATAACTCCATTTTTCTGTATTTTACTTTTAAATGGACTTAGATTTTCTTCCAGTTAACATTACATACAGTCTGCAGTTAAAGTTTTCAAAACATTTATTAGATTCATTAATTATCTTAGATTTTTACCAAACTTGGACAGAAGCTTCTTAAAATCATAAGATAGTATCAAGAGGAATATTTTTATTGATTTTTTCCCTCTCTTTTGTTGAGCCTGCGATTTACAGCAAAAGTAGGCGAGACACTGGGTTCAGCGGAACCCTTACAAATTTTTCTACTATTTGTTTCTATTTTGCAGTAAAATTATGTGAGTGTAAACAAAGATTTGATGATGAGGGCAAGACCTAGGAGTATACTAATTACAGTTGGTCTAGTGTTGTGCACAGTGTTTTGGCTAGCATTGTTTTCTAAGGAAGGTAAGTTGCCATATTATTTTTTTCAAGAAGGTAGTAACCATCTGAAAATGTATGAAACGAAAAAAATGTTTAGTTCGCTAAATTTTACTAATTATATGCATGTACCTTACAAGTTTATATTTTCGTAAAGAAGCATTACTATAATATTATTTTAAACCCACTTAAATCTGTGGGTCAAATGAGCTGTTCTCAAATTCAGTATCTTCCTTTGGTGTCATTCATTAACTTTTTAAAAATCTAGTTTTAAGTAACACAGATCCAGATTGAATTTTGGTGTCCTCACTTTTACTGGTGTAGAGTAATGCTCCTTTATTTCTGATCTTCAACTTTAGTTTTACTCAACCAAAGTTTATGAAACATTAACATAAGGCTTATTTCCACAAAACACAGATCAAGTTTGAATTTGGGTAGTGTCGCTTTTTACCATTCTAGAGTTATGCCCCTTCACAAATGGAAAGGACAAGGTACGATAAGCTATTGCAACTGGCCCCCTATTTTTGTTGAAATTAGAATGCATAATATCCAAGAAACTTGACTATTTCTAAAGAGAATAGTATCTCATCTAACAAAAAATCAATATAACTTTTCTTATTCCGTGTGAAAAAATTAATGAATACCCCTCTCTTTCTCATGAAAAACGTAAATTTTATGAAAATTCAAAGTTTTTCCGTCCGTTTAAGCAATTTTTAACTATGAGCGGACGCGAGTACCACGAAGATATTTCAATGTGTTGTTTGTTGTAAGGAAATAATTCACTGTTTTAAATATATTCGTGGTACTCGCGTCCGCTCATGTTCAAAATTCAATAATTCTACACTGAAAATTCCTTGTTTTTACGGAAACGTCAATAATATGCAAACCAACGACCGGAACGAACTTTCATTTCCGAATCTGCTCGAACGTCTTATTTTAGCTCAGGTGATCTTGATCGGGTTACAAAACTTCAATGCCGGGAAGGTAAAATGCTTTTTCGTTCTTAATCATATTTACGGGGTTTTTTAATCGGGCAAAGTAAAGGAACGTGTGCTTTTGCATCATTTGTTTTAAAGTGACAGTGGCAGTGTTGTCAAAGAACAACCAGCAAACTGTACATTCAACAACACTAAATGAATAAAGCCCCTTACAAACTATAACCCTTTTTTATCCGTGTACATAGTACGCAAATGGCAACTGGAAATTTAAATCGATTTCACGTGAAAACTAAATTAGAACCGAGATTAATATGAGTTGTATGAAAACATTTGACTTTTTCATTTTTTTTTATGGATAACATTGGATAAATAAGTACTTCGATGTGGTTACTAGGCAACATTGTAGTTGCTAAGTTACTTTTAAGAACTTTTTAAATGATATACCCAACAATAGTAAATATTTAAGTGTTTGTTAACACTTTACCATTCATTTAAATAGATTCAGAAGTCTTTTCCTTTGGAAGTTGCAATAAAGATGGATATTATAGTTCGTTTTATAAAACCCGTTGCTAGGCAACCAAATAATCACATAAACACAAAAATATCAACATTTTTTTAAGTAACTATGTATAGACTAATGATGGATCAAATATGAAGTCATTTGGAGAGGGGGCCAAATATGCCACTTATCATACCTTGTCCTTTGTTGAATTTTTCTGTTCCTTTCTCTAACTTTAATTTGTCTCAACCAAATGTTATGAAACTTGTACACAATGATTATTACCACAAAACACAGATCAAGTTTGAATATTGGTGGCCTCATTTTTACTGTTCCAGATGGGTGCGTCTAAACACTGCTAAGGAGTCCTTATAATTAGTGCACTTAGGACTGATAACATGCCACTAAGGACTAGATGGAGAGCTGTTAATGTAATTTCTTTTCATATTATGGTAGAAATTGATATTTAATAGATAAATTTCAAATTTAATAGAAAAATACCATAAATAAACAAGATAGGCAACATTATTTAGACACGTGCCTGTTTTCTTTGATATGCCGAAAATCAATGACCCATTTGACACATGAATTTTGCAGTTTAGCGGTTTAACTGGAAGTGTAAGTTGCATAATAGTAGTTATGGTGACGATATATAAATAGATAGTGAAAGTGAAAGTAAATTAAAATAGAAAATATATAAATAGAAATGTTAGTGTTTTCTTGAATGGTAAACTGCAAAATTCATACTTCACTGTCATATTTCTTTGTATAATTGTCCTGATGATGCCTATCTACTAGGTGAAACATGTAGACCCAATAAACGGATACTATGCGGTAAAACATGAGTGTTGTTGTCATTATTGTCGACATGTTCCTTTACAAATGGACAAATTGCAGAATTTTTATTTTGTTCTCAAAGTTAAGTTTTCCTCAGACAAATGTTATGAAACTTATATACAATGCATAAAACAAGAAAGCACAGGCGCGGATCTAGCTATTTAAATAAGTGGGGGGTTCCAACTATATGCTCCCATTCAAATGCAGTGATCAGCCGAAAAAAAAGGAGGGGTTCCAACATTGCAGTTTCAATATATATATATGTATGTATAATAATATAATTTTTTTTTCAGACAGGAACTATGATCATGTACTTCAGGTCAGATTTGCTGAACTACAAGACAAGTTGGAGATGTCAGATACATTAAACAGAGAAAGACAAGATAATCTAAATAACCTAAGAAATCAGTTCAATTACTTTCTACAAATGGTCTCACAGAATTCTACTGTTAACAGGTAACCAATCCGTACAAACAAACAAATGTTGTTTAAGATAGATTAATATGTGCCTGTCCCAATTCAGGAGCCTGAAACTCAGTGGTTGTCCTTTGTTTATGTGTGACATATTTGTTTTTCCTTATTTTTTTTTATATAAATAAGGCTGTTAGTATTCTTGTTAATGAAGTGTTGAATAGTCTGTCTCTCTGTATGTCATTCCATACGTTTGTTAAATCATGTCATTAATTAAGTGTTGAATAGTCTGTCCCTCTGTATGCCATTCCATACGTTTGTTAAATCATGTCATTAATTAAGTGTTGAATAGTCTGTCCCTCTGTATGCCATTCCATACGTTTGTTAAATCATGTCATTAATGAAGTGTTGAATAGTCTGTCTCTCTGTATGTCATTCCATACGTTTGTTAAATCATGTCATTAATTAAGTGTTGAATAGTCTGTCCCTCTGTATGCCATTCCATACGTTTGTTAAATCATGTCATTAATTAAGTGTTGAATAGTCTGTCCCTCTGTATGCCATTCCATACGTTTGTTAAATCATGTCATTAATTAAGTCTTGAATAGTCTGTCCCACTGTATGTTATTCCATACGTTTATTAAATCATGTCATTAATTAAGTGTTGAATAGTCTGTCCCTCTGTATGTCATTCCATACGTTTGTTAAATCATGTCATTAATTAAGTGTTGAATAGTCTGTCCCTCTGTATGTCATTCCATACGTTTGTTAAATCATGTCATTAATTAAGTGTTGAATAGTCTGTCCCTCTGTATGTCATTCCATACGTTTGTTAAATCATGTCATTAATTAAGTGTTGAATAGTCTGTCCCTCTGTATGCCATTCCATACGTTTGTTAAATCATGTCATTAATTAAGTGTTGAATAGTCTGTCCCTCTGTATGTCATTCCATACGTTTGTTAAATCATGTCATTAATTAAGTGTTGAATAGTCTGTCCCACTGTATGTCATTCCATACGTTTGTTAAATCATGTCATTAATTAAGTGTTGAATAGTCTGTCCCTCTGTATGTCATTCCATAGGTTTGTTAAATCATGTCATTAATTAAGTGTTGAATAGTCTGTCCCTCTGTATGTCATTCCATACGTTTGTTAAATCATGTCATTAATTAAGTGTTGAATAGTCTGTCCCTCTGTATGTCATTCCATACGTTTGTTAAATCATGTCATTAATTAAGTGTAGAATAGTCTGTCCCTCTGTATGTCATTCCATACGTTTGTTAAATCATGTCATTAATTAAGTGTTGAATAGTCTGTCCCTCTGTATGTCATTCCATACGTTTGTTAAATCATGTCATTAATTAAGTGTTGAATAGTCTGTCCCTCTGTATGCCATTCCATAGGTTTGTTAAATCATGTCATTAATTAAGTGTTGAATAGTCTGTCTCTCTGTATGTCATTCCATACATTTATTAAATCATGTCATTAATTAAGTGTTGAATAGTCTGTCTCGCTGTATGTCATTCCATACGTTTGTTAAATCATGTCATTAATTAAGTGTTGAATAGTCTGTCCCTCTGTATGTCATTCCATACGTTTGTTAAATCATGTCATTAATTAAGTGTTGAATAGTCTGTCCCTCTGTATGTCATTCCATACGTTTGTTAAATCATGTCATTAATGAAGTGTTGAATAGTCTGTCCCTCTGTATGCCATTCCATAGGTTTGTTAAATCATGTCATTAATTAAGTGTTGAATAGTCTGTCCCTCTGTATGTCATTCCATACGTTTGTTAAATCATGTCATTAATTAAGTCTTGAATAGTCTGTCCCTCTGTATGTCATTCCATACGTTTATTAAATCATGTCATTAATTAAGTGTTGAATAGTCTGTCCCTCTGTATGTCATTCCATACGTTTGTTAAATCATGTCATTAATTAAGTGTTGAATAGTCTGTCCCTCTGTATGTCATTCCATACGTTTGTTAAATCATGTCATTAATTAAGTGTTGAATAGTCTGTCCCTCTGTATGCCATTCCATAGGTTTGTTAAATCATGTCATTAATTAAGTGTTGAATAGTCTGTCTCTCTGTATGTCATTCCATAGGTTTGTTAAATCATGTCATTAATTAAGTGTTGAATAGTCTGTCCCTCTGTATGTCATTCCATACGTTTGTTAAATCATGTCATTAATTAAGTGTTGAATAGTCTGTCTCTCTGTATGCCATTCCATAGGTTTGTTAAATCATGTCATTAATTAAGTGTTGAATAGTCTGTCCCTCTGTATGCCATTCCATACGTTTGTTAAATCATGTCATTAATTAAGTGTTGAATAGTCTGTCCCTCTGTATGTCATTCCATATGTTTGTTAAATCATGTCATTAATTAAGTCTTAAATAGTCTGTCCCTCTGTATGTCATTCCATACGTTTGTTAAATCATGTCATTAATTAAGTGTTGAATAGTCTGTCCCTCTGTATGCCATTCCATAGGTTTGTTAAATCATGTCATTAATTAAGTGTTGAATAGTCTGTCCCTCTGTATGTCATTCCATAGGTTTGTTAAATCATGTCATTAATTAAGTCTTGAATAGTCTGTCCCACTGTATGTCATTCCATACGTTTGTTAAATCATGTCATTAATTAAGTGTTGAATAGTCTGTCCCACTGTATGTCATTCCATACGTTTGTTAAATCATGTCATTAATTAAGTGTTGAATAGTCTGTCCCACTGTATGTCATTCCATACGTTTGTTAAATCATGTCATTAATTAAGTGTTGAATAGTCTGTCCCACTGTATGTCATTCCATACGTTTGTTAAATCATGTCATTAATTAAGTGTTGAATAGTCTGTCTCTCTGTATGTCATTCCATACGTTTGTTAAATCATGTCATTAATTAAGTGCTGAATAGTCTGTCCCTCTGTATGTCATTCCATACATTTATTAAATCATGTCATTAATTAAGTGTTGAATAGTCTGTCCCTCTGTATGCCATTCCATACATTTATTAAATCATGTCATTAATTAAGTGTTGAATAGTCTGTCCCTCTGTATGTCATTCCATAGGTTTGTTAAATCATGTCATTAATTAAGTGTTGAATAGTCTGTCTCTCTGTATGTCATTCCATACATTTATTAAATCATGTCATTAATTAAGTCTTGAATAGTCTGTCCCTCTGTATGTCATTCCATACGTTTGTTAAATCATGTCATTAATTAAGTGTTGAATAGTCTGTCCCTCTGTATGTCATTCCATACGTTTGTTAAATCATGTCATTAATTAAGTGTTGAATAGTCTGTCCCTCTGTATGTCATTCCATACGTTTGTTAAATCATGTCATTAATTAAGTGTTGAATAGTCTGTCCCTCTGTATGCCATTCCATACGTTTGTTAAATCATGTCATTAATTAAGTGTTGAATAGTCTGTCCCTCTGTATGTCATTCCATACGTTTGTTAAATCATGTCATTAATTAAGTGTTGAATAGTCTGTCCCTCTGTATGTGATTCCATAGGTTTGTTAAATCATGTCATTAATTAAGTGTTGAATAGTCTGTCCCTCTGTATGTCATTCCATAGGTTTGTTAAATCATGTCATTAATTAAGTGTTGAATAGTCTGTCCCTCTGTATGTCATTCCATAGGTTTGTTAAATCATGTCATTAATTAAGTGTTGAATAGTCTGTCCCTCTGTATGTCATTCCATACGTTTGTTAAATCATGTCATTAATTAAGTGTTGAATAGTCTGTCCCTCTGTATGTCATTCCATAGGTTTGTTAAATCATGTCATTAATTAAGTGTTGAATAGTCTGTCCCTCTGTATGTCATTCCATAGGTTTGTTAAATCATGTCATTAATTAAGTCTTGAATAGTCTGTCCCTCTGTATGTCATTCCATACGTTTGTTAAATCATGTCATTAATTAAGTGTTGAATAGTCTGTCTCTCTGTATGCCATTCCATAGGTTTGTTAAATCATGTCATTAATTAAGTGTTGAATAGTCTGTCCCTCTGTATGCCATTCCATAGGTTTGTTAAATCATGTCATTAATTAAGTGTTGAATAGTCTGTCCCTCTGTATGCCATTCCATACGTTTGTTAAATCATGTCATTAATTAAGTGTTGAATAGTCTGTCCCTCTGTATGTCATTCCATAGGTTTGTTAAATCATGTCATTAATTAAGTGTTGAATAGTCTGTCTCTCTGTATGTCATTCCATACGTTTGTTAAATCATGTCATTAATTAAGTGTTGAATAGTCTGTCCCTCTGTATGTCATTCCATACATTTATTAAATCATGTCATTAATTAAGTGTTGAATAGTCTGTCCCTCTGTATGTCATTCCATACGTTTGTTAAATCATGTCATTAATTAAGTGTAGAATAGTCTGTCCCTCTGTATGTCATTCCATACGTTTGTTAAATCATGTCATTAATTAAGTGTTGAATAGTCTGTCCCTCTGTATGTCATTCCATACATTTATTAAATCATGTCATTAATTAAGTGTTGAATAGTCTGTCCCTCTGTATGTCATTCCATAGGTTTGTTAAATCATGTCATTAATTAAGTGTTGAATAGTCTGTCCCTCTGTATGTCATTCCATACGTTTGTTAAATGATGTCATTAATTAAGTGTTGAATAGTCTGTCCCTCTGTATGTCATTCCATACGTTTGTTAAATCATGTCATTAATTAAGTGTTGAATAGTCTGTCCCTCTGTATGTCATTCCATACGTTTGTTAAATCATGTCATTAATTAAGTGTTGAATAGTCTGTCTCTCTGTATGTCATTCCATACATTTATTAAATCATGTCATTAATTAAGTGTTGAATAGTCTGTCCCTCTGTATGTCATTCCATAGGTTTGTTAAATCATGTCATTAATTAAGTGTTGAATAGTCTGTCCCTCTGTATGTCATTCCATACGTTTGTTAAATCATGTCATTAATTAAGTGTTGAATAGTCTGTCCCTCTGTATGTCATTCCATATGTTTGTTAAATCATGTCATTAATTAAGTCTTAAATAGTCTGTCCCTCTGTATATCATTCCATACGTTTGTTAAATCATGTCATTAATTAAGTGTTGAATAGTCTGTCCCTCTGTATGCCATTCCATAGGTTTGTTAAATCATGTCATTAATTAAGTGTTGAATAGTCTGTCCCTCTGTATGTCATTCCATAGGTTTGTTAAATCATGTCATTAATTAAGTCTTGAATAGTCTGTCCCACTGTATGTCATTCCATACGTTTGTTAAATCATGTCATTAATTAAGTGTTGAATAGTCTGTCCCACTGTATGTCATTCCATACGTTTGTTAAATCATGTCATTAATTAAGTGTTGAATAGTCTGTCCCACTGTATGTCATTCCATACGTTTGTTAAATCATGTCATTAATTAAGTGTTGAATAGTCTGTCCCACTGTATGTCATTCCATACCTTTGTTAAATCATGTCATTAATTAAGTGTTGAATAGTCTGTCTCTCTGTATGTCATTCCATACGTTTGTTAAATCATGTCATTAATTAAGTGTTGAATAGTCTGTCCCTCTGTATGTCATTCCATACATTTATTAAATCATGTCATTAATTAAGTGTTGAATAGTCTGTCCCTCTGTATGCCATTCCATACATTTATTAAATCATGTCATTAATTAAGTGTTGAATAGTCTGTCCCTCTGTATGTCATTCCATAGGTTTGTTAAATCATGTCATTAATTAAGTGTTGAATAGTCTGTCTCTCTGTATGTCATTCCATACATTTATTAAATCATGTCATTAATTAAGTCTTGAATAGTCTGTCCCTCTGTATGTCATTCCATACGTTTGTTAAATCATGTCATTAATTAAGTGTTGAATAGTCTGTCCCTCTGTATGTCATTCCATACGTTTGTTAAATCATGTCATAAATTAAGTGTTGAATAGTCTGTCCCTCTGTATGTCATTCCATACGTTTGTTAAATCATGTCATTAATTAAGTGTTGAATAGTCTGTCCCTCTGTATGCCATTCCATACGTTTGTTAAATCATGTCATTAATTAAGTGTTGAATAGTCTGTCCCTCTGTATGTCATTCCATACGTTTGTTAAATCATGTCATTAATTAAGTGTTGAATAGTCTGTCCCTCTGTATGTGATTCCATAGGTTTGTTAAATCATGTCATTAATTAAGTGTTGAATAGTCTGTCCCTCTGTATGTCATTCCATAGGTTTGTTAAATCATGTCATTAATTAAGTGTTGAATAGTCTGTCCCTCTGTATGTCATTCCATAGGTTTGTTAAATCATGTCATTAATTAAGTGTTGAATAGTCTGTCCCTCTGTATGTCATTCCATACGTTTGTTAAATCATGTCATTAATTAAGTGTTGAATAGTCTGTCCCTCTGTATGTCATTCCATAGGTTTGTTAAATCATGTCATTAATTAAGTGTTGAATAGTCTGTCCCTCTGTATGTCATTCCATAGGTTTGTTAAATCATGTCATTAATTAAGTCTTGAATAGTCTGTCCCTCTGTATGTCATTCCATACGTTTGTTAAATCATGTCATTAATTAAGTGTTGAATAGTCTGTCTCTCTGTATGCCATTCCATAGGTTTGTTAAATCATGTCATTAATTAAGTGTTGAATAGTCTGTCCCTCTGTATGCCATTCCATAGGTTTGTTAAATCATGTCATTAATTAAGTGTTGAATAGTCTGTCCCTCTGTATGCCATTCCATACGTTTGTTAAATCATGTCATTAATTAAGTGTTGAATAGTCTGTCCCTCTGTATGTCATTCCATAGGTTTGTTAAATCATGTCATTAATTAAGTGTTGAATAGTCTGTCTCTCTGTATGTCATTCCATACGTTTGTTAAATCATGTCATTAATTAAGTGTTGAATAGTCTGTCCCTCTGTATGTCATTCCATACATTTATTAAATCATGTCATTAATTAAGTGTTGAATAGTCTGTCCCTCTGTATGTCATTCCATACGTTTGTTAAATCATGTCATTAATTAAGTGTAGAATAGTCTGTCCCTCTGTATGTCATTCCATACGTTTGTTAAATCATGTCATTAATTAAGTGTTGAATAGTCTGTCCCTCTGTATGTCATTCCATACATTTATTAAATCATGTCATTAATTAAGTGTTGAATAGTCTGTCCCTCTGTATGTCATTCCATAGGTTTGTTAAATCATGTCATTAATTAAGTGTTGAATAGTCTGTCCCTCTGTATGTCATTCCATACGTTTGTTAAATCATGTCATTAATTAAGTGTTGAATAGTCTGTCCCTCTGTATGTCATTCCATACGTTTGTTAAATCATGTCATTAATTAAGTGTTGAATAGTCTGTCCCTCTGTATGTCATTCCATACGTTTGTTAAATCATGTCATTAATTAAGTGTTGAATAGTCTGTCTCTCTGTATGTCATTCCATACATTTATTAAATCATGTCATTAATTAAGTGTTGAATAGTCTGTCCCTCTGTATGTCATTCCATAGGTTTGTTAAATCATGTCATTAATTAAGTGTTGAATAGTCTGTCCCTCTGTATGTCATTCCATACGTTTGTTAAATCATGTCATTAATTAAGTGTTGAATAGTCTGTCCCACTGTATGTCATTCCATACGTTTGTTAAATCATGTCATTAATTAAGTCTTAAATAGTCTGTCCCTCTGTATGCCATTCCATACGTTTGTTAAATCATGTCATTAATTAAGTGTTGAATAGTCTGTCTCTCTGTATGTCATTCCATACGTTTGTTAAATCATGTCATTAATTAAGTGTTGAATAGTCTGTCCCTCTGTATGTCATTCCATAGGTTTGTTAAATCATGTCATTAATTAAGTGTTGAATAGTCTGTCCCTCTGTATGTCATTCCATACGTTTGTTAAATCATGTCATTAATTAAGTGTTGAATAGTCTGTCCCTCTGTATGTCATTCCATAGGTTTGTTAAATCATGTCATTAATTAAGTGTTGAATAGTCTGTCCCTCTGTATGTCATTCCATACGTTTGTTAAATCATGTCATTAATTAAGTGTTGAATAGTCTGTCTCTCTGTATGCCATTCCATAGGTTTGTTAAATCATGTCATTAATTAAGTGTTGAATAGTCTGTCCCTCTGTATGTCATTCCATACGTTTGTTAAATCATGTCATTAATTAAGTGTTGAATAGTCTGTCTCTCTGTATGCCATTCCATAGGTTTGTTAAATCATGTCATTAATTAAGTCTTAAATAGTCTGTCCCTCTGTATGTCATTCCATAGGTTTGTTAAATCATGTCATTAATTAAGTGTTGAATAGTCTGTCCCTCTGTATGCCATTCCATAGGTTTGTTAAATCATGTCATTAATTAGGTGTTGAATAGTCTGTCCCTCTGTATGTCATTCCATACGTTTGTTAAATCATGTCATTAATTAAGTGTTGAATAGTCTGTCCCTCTGTATGCCATTCCATAGGTTTGTTAAATCATGTCATTAATTAAGTCTTAAATAGTCTGTCCCTCTGTATGTCATTCCATAGGTTTGTTAAATCATGTCATTAATTAAGTCTTAAATAGTCTGTCCCTCTGTATGTCATTCCATACGTTTGTTAAATCATGTCATTAATTTAAAAGTGTTGAATAGTCTGTCCCTCTGTATGCCATTCCATAGGTTTGTTAAATCATGTCATTAATTAAGTCTTAAATAGTCTGTCCCTCTGTATGTCATTCCATAGGTTTGTTAAATCATGTCATTAATTAAGTGTTGAATAGTCTGTCTCTCTGTATGCCATTCCATAGGTTTGTTAAATCATGTCATTAATTAAGTGTTGAATAGTCTGTCCCTCTGTATGTGATTCTATACGTTTGTTAAATCATGTCATTAATTAAGTGTTGAATAGTCTGTCCCTCTGTATGTCATTCCATACGTTTGTTAAATCATGTCATTAATTAAGTGTTGAATAGTCTGTCCCACTGTATGTCATTCCATACGTTTGTTAAATCATGTCATTAATTAAGTCTTAAATAGTCTGTCCCTCTGTATGCCATTCCATACGTTTGTTAAATCATGTCATTAATTAAGTGTTGAATAGTCTGTCTCTCTGTATGCCATTCCATAGGTTTGTTAAATCATGTCATTAATTAAGTGTTGAATAGTCTGTCCCTCTGTATGTCATTCCATACGTTTGTTAAATCATGTCATTAATTAAGTGTTGAATAGTCTGTCCCTCTGTATGTCATTCCATACGTTTGTTAAATCATGTCATTAATTAAGTGTTGAATAGTCTGTCCCTCTGTATGCCATTCCATACGTTTGTTAAATCATGTCATTAATTAAGTGTTGAATAGTCTGTCCCTCTGTATGTCATTCCATACGTTTGTTAAATCATGTCATTAATTAAGTGTTGAATAGTCTGTCCCTCTGTATGTCATTCCATACGTTTGTTAAATCATGTCATTAATTAAGTGTTGAATAGTCTGTCCCTCTGTATGT
Source organism: Mytilus trossulus (assembly GCF_036588685.1). Classification (NCBI taxonomy): domain Eukaryota; kingdom Metazoa; phylum Mollusca; class Bivalvia; order Mytilida; family Mytilidae; genus Mytilus; species Mytilus trossulus. The sequence goes on from NC_086386.1 coordinate 67,088,600, forward strand.
CATTCCATAGGTTTGTTAAATCATGTCATTAATTAAGTGTTGAATAGTCTGTCCCTCTGTATGTCATTCCATACGTTTGTTAAATCATGTCATTAATTAAGTGTTGAATAGTCTGTCCCACTGTATGTCATTCCATACGTTTGTTAAATCATGTCATTAATTAAGTCTTAAATAGTCTGTCCCTCTGTATGCCATTCCATACGTTTGTTAAATCATGTCATTAATTAAGTGTTGAATAGTCTGTCTCTCTGTATGCCATTCCATAGGTTTGTTAAATCATGTCATTAATTAAGTGTTGAATAGTCTGTCCCTCTGTATGTCATTCCATACGTTTGTTAAATCATGTCATTAATTAAGTGTTGAATAGTCTGTCCCTCTGTATGTCATTCCATACGTTTGTTAAATCATGTCATTAATTAAGTGTTGAATAGTCTGTCCCTCTGTATGTCATTCCATACGTTTGTTAAATCATGTCATTAATTAAGTGTTGAATAGTCTGTCCCTCTGTATGTCATTCCATACGTTTGTTAAATCATGTCATTAATTAAGTGTTGATGAATAGTCTGTCTCTCTGTATGCCATTCCATAGGTTTGTTAAATCATGTCATTAATTAAGTGTTGAATAGTCTGTCCCTCTGTATGTCATTCCATACGTTTGTTAAATCATGTCATTAATTAAGTGTTGAATAGTCTGTCCCTCTGTATGTCATTCCATACGTTTGTTAAATCATGTCATTAATTAAGTCTTAAATAGTCTGTCCCACTGTATGTCATTCCATACATTTGTTAAATCATGTCATTAATTAAGTGTTGAATAGTCTGTCCCTCTGTATGTCATTCCATACGTTTGTTAAATCATGTCATTAATTAAGTGTTGAATAGTCTGTCCCTCTGTATGTCATTCCATACGTTTGTTAAATCATGTCATTAATTAAGTGTTGAATAGTCTGTCCCTCTGTATGTCATTCCATACATTTATTAAAATATGTCATTCCATACATATGCTTGTATGTATTTCTAAAAATTAGTTTCTGTTCTCTAATTTTAGTTTGCCTCAACCAAATGTTATAAAACTTATAGACAATGATTATTTAGGTATCAACACGTGCATGAAACACAGATTAATTTCAAATATGGGTTGTGTCAAATCCATACCTACATATAGAAAATATGACAGAAATCTTAAACCAACTACTGATTCTCATTATTGACTTGAATTTTGATTTTATAAGTCCCTTACTGATGAAGTCAAAGAGGAATGTTGGTTTGCACCCCTTTTGTTTGTCTGTCCTTCGGGGCAAATCAGTTTTCCACAAATATTTTGCAATGTGCTTGAAGATATTTATTTGATATTTGGTGTATTGTGACATGTTAAACCAAATTGTTTTATTATCATGATTATGTCATGTTACAAATCAAGTTCAAATTTTGTGCTGGTTTGCTGATTGTGTGAAAAGTTATAGTGCTTGGACTTCACTCATATATTCAGGTTTCTGCACTTTTTATATGACTGCAAAAATTGAAAAAATTTTGGTCGTATATTGGTATGACGTTGGCGTCATCATCGTTTTTGTCGTCGTCCGAAGACTCTAAAATTCAGAAATTTGTGTGCACATTTATTTTTGTGTTGGTTCAACAAAAGACAAAATTCAAAGCTATGTACATTATTTTATTTCTATTTTAGTGAACATTGTGTAAAAATAATGCTATTAAATTTTTTAAATGAGAGTTTTTTTGCAAGACATATATTGTTGCATCTTTCACAATATTAAAACAGGACAAACATTTGTGAATTAACAGTATATAAAATAGAATCAAATAACCAAGCATATTAATAAACATAAGTTCTATCTTGAATTTGCTATATTTTTAGCTCACCTGGCCCGAAGGGCCAAGTGAGCTTTTCCCATCACTTGGCGTCCGTCGTCGTCGTCCGTCGTCGTCGTCCGTCGTCGTAAGCTTTTAGAAAAATCTTCTCCTCTGAAACTACTGGGCCAAATTAAACCAAACTTGGCCACAATCATAATTGGAGTATCTAGTTTAAAAAATGTGTGGCGTGACCCGGTCAACAAACCAAGATGGCCGCCACGGCTAAAAATAGAACATAGGGGTAAAATGCAGTTTTTGGCTTATAACTCAAAAACCAAAGCATTTAGAGGAAATCTGACATGGGGGTTTAATTGTTTATCAGGTCAAGATCTATCTGCCCTGAAATTTTCAGACGAATCAGACAACCCTTTGTTGGGTTGCTGCCCCTGAATTGGTAATTTTAAGGAAATTTTGCTGTTTTTGGTTATTATCTTGAATATTATTATAGATAGAGATAAACTGTAAACAGCAATAATGTTCATCAAAGTAAGATTAACAAATAAGTCAACATGACCGAAATGGTCAGTTGACCCCTTTAGGAGTTATTGCCCTTTCTAGTCAATTTTTTACCATTTTTCGTAAATCTAAGTTATCTTTTACAAAAATCTTCTCCTCTGAAACTTTTGGGCCAAATTAATCCAAACTTGGCCACAATCATTATTAGGGTATCTAGTTTAAAAAATGTGAGGGGTGAATCGGTCAACCAACCAAGATGGCCGCCATGGCTAAAAATAGAACATAGGGGTAAAATGCAGTTTTTGGCTTATAACTCAAAAACCAAAACATTTAGAGCAAATCTGACAGGGGTTTAATTGTTTATCAGGTCAAGATCTATCTGCCCTGATATTTTCAGACGAATCGGACAACCCTTTGTTGGGTTGCTGCCCCTGAATTGGTAATTTTAAGGAAATTTTGCTGTTTTTGGTTATTATCTTGAATATTATTATAGATAGAGATAAACTGTAAACATCAATAATGTTCAGCAAAGTAGGATTGACAAATAAGTCAACATAACCAAAATGGTCAATTGACCCCCTAAGGAGTAATTGTCCTTTATAGTCAATTTTTAACACTTTTCATAAAATTGGTAAATTTTTATTAACATTTTCCACTGAATCTACTGGGCCAAGTTCATTATAGATAGAGATAATTGTAAGCAGCAAGACAGTTTATTACAGTAAGATTTACAAACACATCACCATCACCAAAACACAATTTTGTCATGAATCCATCTGCTTCCTTTGTTTAATATTCACATAAACCAAGGTGAGCGACACAGGCTCTTAAGAGCCTCTAGTTTGTTGTGAAGAAAGCTTTAAAAATTGAAATATGTTGATAGACTACCTTGTATATCTGGACTCAAAATATCATCTGCATCTTCAAGGTTTAGATATTTATTCTTGTGAATATTAAAATCAGAAGATGTGATATGATTTACAACCCTCCACAAGAGACTAAATTTTAAATGACACAGAAATTTACAACTATTCACTGGTCACCTTACAGTCTTCAACAATGAGAAAAGCCTATAACACATAGTCATCTATATATACAAAAAGCCCCAAGATGACAATGCAAAACTTGAAAACTAGAAAACTAACAACCTAATTAATGTATAAAATGATGAATGAAAAACAAATTTGTTACACAACAACAAACGACAACTACTGAATTACAGGCCCCTTACTTGGAACTGGCACCTACTGAATGTGGTGGGATAAAACTAGTTTGTTGGCGCCAAACCCTCACCCTTATATTAGACAATGTTGCATTATATCAGTACAACATAAGAAAAAACTATAAAAATCAGTTGAAAATGCTTAACTCATGAGATGTATACCAATAGAAACAAAAACACAGATATGATGTGGACGTCTACTTATACTTGCATGTATACCAATAGAAACAAAAATTCAGATTGGATGTGGACGGGTACTTATACTTGCTCACAACAGAAAGACACTCAGGATAAATCTGAGAGTACATGTTTGCAGTTACTGACAGCTAGTTCAAAGCCAGGAAAAGCTCATGAAAAAAGTCATGCATTGTAGACTGAAATATAAATCAGGGCACATCCAACATCCATTGGATTTAGTGTAAAGACGTTATAAACATTAAGAATCATGACCTTTATGCAATGACTAGATACAGATAAAAGATGTGAAATATTTTGGTATAGATCTGAATGTGGAACTGTAGTTTTTGCTGTGTTGCATGAAGAAACTTATTTATTGCTTGTGTGTTTTAATAGACTTTAGAAAACATCACATAGGAGTGATACATTTCCTTAAGCTGTTATGATTTACAATGAAATGTTTTAATCATGCCTAAGCAAAGTCAGATTTTCCATGCACAAGAATTTCATATACTTTTATAGCTTTCATTTTCTACATTTTCATTTAGATCTCAATCTGACTATATGTCTTCTGAGCTCCAGGAACTTTTCAGAGGTCATTTACATAATATAACAGAAGAGAACCAGTCAGGAACCAGTTTACATCTACCAAGCATCTTTACATACCTTCCACATCTTACTGGGCATCCAGAAAGTCTGAAACCAAACTATCATCTGTCAAAAAATAAATTTGGAGGTAAGAAGATTTCCAAAAATGTCAAAAATTATTTTAGAAATATAGCTCTGGTAGGAAAAAAGGATTTCCCAGAAATCTAAGGCTATATTCTTATTGTTAACAAATACATTTGTGGTATTTTCTGAATGTTTTTAGTCAGAACTATAGCAGCCATAATTTATTCTTACTGTTAGATATCTTCCTTTGTCCATGATTATAATTAAATCAACTACAATTATTATGCTTTTTAGAATCTTCTTTGAAAATTTGAGTTATCTTTCTTTGTCCAGAATGGTAGTTGAATCAAATACAACCAATGCTTTATACAATGCAATATTCAATTTTACTACCAACTGATAAAGTAAAACAATCTTTACAATTCAGTGCTGAAAACGAAGCACTGTTATTACCATTCTAGGGTTATGCCCCTATATAAATGGAAAAATTGCTGACTGATTTTTCGTTTCTGTTCTCTTAACTTAAGTTTGTCTCAGTTAAATTTAATGAAATGTATATAAAATACTTATTACCACTAAACTCAGTTTAAGTTCTGATTTTGGCATCTTCACTTTTACAGTTCTTGAGTTATGTCCCTTTATAAGTTTATGCTAGTGGGGGCATCATCTGTGTCCCTTTGGATACTTTCCCAATTTATTTCAGAAATTTTTCTCAGCATTGAATACTCTTACTTTTATTTGTATTTCCATGTTTCCTTTGATCGAATAAGATAAAACTGGTAAAATTGTGTTAATTTGTTACTTTATAATCCATTGTTGGCTGAAGATAATATTAGACAGATAAGAAATGATTAATTGTCAACAGACCACAGAAAAAGATTGTTCTCCACTCACTATTATGGTATGAACTATCAGTTACTATCCCTAATTGTATAAAAATAAACAATGTTACTACTTTTCACTTTGATGAAATTGATATATAGATAGAAATGATAATAGTTATTAATCTTGTTATTTATGTTAACTGATAACAGCATTCATTCCTTTTATTCATTGAGTTTTACATACACTATTCTTTAATTTCAGCTTCCATTGTTATTGGCATACCAACAATCAAAAGAGAAAAAATCAGTTATCTCAGTAATACACTGAAGTCTTTAGTTAATGGTCTGACTGCACAGGAGAAAAGGGATTGTCTTATTATTGTATTCATAGCAGAGGTAAGGACATTAGTTAATGGTCTGACTGCACAGGAGAAAAGGGACTGTCTTCTTATCGTATTCATAAGAGAGGTGAGGTAATTAGTTAATGGTCTGACTGCACAGGAGAAAAGGGATTGTCTTCTTATCGTATTCATAAGAGAGGTGAGGTAATTAGTTAATGGTCTGACTGCACAGGAGAAAAGGGATTGTCTTCTTATCGTATTCATAAGAGAGGTGAGGTAATTAGTTAATGGTCTGACTGCACAGGAGAAAAAGGATTGTCTTATTATTGTATTCATAGCAGAGGTAAGGACATTAAAAATAGTAAATGGTCCTGTGTCAGATTGGTTAGGCATTTGATTTCAGTCAATCCTTTACTGGTGTATGTTTGATGGTAAGGTGTACATGTCTGACTAGCCAGTATCATCTGACCTTGACCTCTTTTTCATGATTGATTGACTTATGTTAAGGTTAGTGTTTGATCTGTGTTTCAATTACTTAAAGTAATAGGTAAGCTGTATTTAGAGTATCAAATAATTATAAGGTGTATATGTATTGTATAATGTATTTCTTGCAATCATCTGACTTGACTCCATTTTAAAAGTTAATTGGACAATGTTAAGTTTTTGGTGGAAAATTACTTTCATGTCTTCTGAAGTCCTATATTGAAGACTGTAAAATCATTGAAAATATACCAGGAGTGTTCCCATATCCCTTTCCATGCCATATCTTGACACCAATGTTTACACATTATCTTAGCATCTGCATTATTTATATTAGTTAGGTTTGAAAAACTATTGCAAGTGTTATAATTTCTAAAGTTTAAATTTAAAGTTTAAGTTTGTCCCCCTGGTTTCCTATTCCTTACTTTTATCAAGGATGTATTATTCATGTTATACATCCTTTCTTTTGTTTAGAAATATTAACATTATAGGTTATAAACTTATTCAGATATATATATGGTAGAAATTCTAGAAATTCATGAAAATTCGTGGAAATAGTTAAAAGTTGATCGCTTCTTTTCGAGCATTTATAGGTCATAGAAATAATTCTCACTGGTTGTTGTAATAATTGGAATAATAGGAATAAAACAACTGGATTATTCAGGTTAATCTTTACCATGTTGGTTACATATCTGTGCACAGTTGGGAAATTAAATTGTGCATCTGAAAGTTTCAAAATGATGATAACAGAACTATCATTTATTCATACAATACATGATACCTGTGTTAAAGTCTCTACAATGATGCTTGAAAAAAATACACTGATTTAGTTGTTCCATCTGTGTTCAGATCTTTAAGTCATATTCTGGCTGTTTGTTCGTCTGTCCGTTCGTCCCCATTCAGGTTAAAGTTTTTGGTCAAGGTAGATTTTGATGAAGCTAAAGTCCAATCAATTTGAAACTTATTACACATGTTCCTTATGATATGATCTTTTTACTTTTAAGGCCAAATTAGATTTTTTACCCAATTTCATGGTCCATTGAACATGAAAAATGATAAAGCGAGTGGGGTATCCGTGTAAGTTGGACACATTCTTGTTCAATATATGTTTATAATGAAAACCTTAGTTTGACTAAAATCTTGGTGGCCAGATTTCTTTTGAAAGTGACAGAAACCATCAAGTGAAACCAAATCGATTACTGTTGTAAGTTGGCCATGCTGAGATGAATTAATGTATGGAATTAAGTTATAGGATATTTATTTAGAATCAACAGTATTTTCAAATTTTTATAAAGTGAAATTTGGTTGAGTTTTTTTTAAAGATTATTATTTTTGAAAGAAAAAAATACTTCAAAATCAATAATGGGACAAAGCAGGCAGGGTTGGTGGGGCTGCTTTTTCGGTAATTCAAGTTACCTTTTATGCATCTCAATCTACCTCAGAGCAATCAGCTCTTTGATTATGTATTGGTCGGTTTTTCAATCACCATTGGCAATAGGTCTAGGTGACAACTATATTTTGTTACAATTGAAAAGGTTGTATTCTGAAATTTTAGTTAAAGAAGAAAAAAAATGCTCACCTGAATTATTTAATTTTTTTTTATAGCCATACAACAATGACTATGTGGAATCAGTTGGGAGGGAAGTACAAACCAGGTATGTAAATAAAACATTGTCTCAATAATAGCAACTCTCATTTTAGGCACGTTCCAGATGATGGGGTAAAATTAGTTTAAATTATGTTGATTTAAGCAATTTAAGCAACTGTATGGCCTTCAACTAACCTATGCCGTATTGTCAGCTAGGCAAAATGGAACAGTTAAAACAAGGTGTATGTACATTCTTATGATATGCAGTTTCTTTCTGGCCTTGTTTCATTTGCAGGGTTCAATGATTGCTTTTTTATTCAATGAGTTTTTTGTCTCATTTTCCACTTTTGTAAGAAATATTTCCTGGCAGCTGCATAAACTATTTGTATAAAGCTTTATGTTTCAGAAGTAAGAAACAATGGATTTTTCATAGTTTGTATGCAAAGTTTCCAACTGTCATATGGGTATTGTCCATGACCTTATTTGCATGGTTCAGTGACTGCTTGAAAAAATGACTGCTTTTTGTCGAGCCTTCGACTTAAGTAGAAAAAGCGAGACTAAGCAATCCTACATTCCGTCGGCGGTGGCGGCGGTGGCGGCCACAAATATTCACTCTGTGGTTAAAGCTTTTGAAAATTTAATAACTTTCTTAAACTATACTGGATTTCTACCAAACTTGGACAGAAGCTTGTTTATGATCATAAGATAGTATCCAGAAGTAAAGTTTGCAAAAAATAAAATTCCATTTCTCTGTTTTTTACTTATAAATGGACTTAGTTTTTTCTGCGGGGAAACATTACATTCACTCTGTGGTTAAAGTTTTTAGAATTTTAATAACTTTCTTAAACTATTCTTGGTTTGTACCGAACTTAGACAGAAGCTTGTTTATGATTATAAGATAGTATCCAGAAGTAAATTTTGTAAAAAAATAAATCCATTTTTTCCGTATTTTACTTTTAAATGGACTGAGGTTTTCTGCCAGGAAACAACACATTCACTCTGTGGTTAAATTTTTAAAATAATATTTTTTTTTTTAAATTTTATAACCTTCTTATACTATTTTAAATTTTTACCAAACTTGGACAGAAGCTTGTTCATGATCAAAAGCTAGTACATTTATTTAAAAAGGAAATTTTGTTAATATTTGGTACCTGTGTATCTGTATTTTACTGATAAATGGACTTAGTTTTTCTTCCAGTTAACATTACATACAGTCATGACAGTCTGCAGTTAAAGTTTTTAAAACATTTATTCGATTCATAAACTATCCTGAAATTTTTACCAAACTTGGACAGAAGCTTCTTACAATCAAAAGATAGTATCAATAGAATATTTTTATTGATTGTTTTCCTCATTTTTGTTGAGCCTGGGAGTTACAACAAAAGAAGCCGAGACACTGGGTTCCGTGGAACCCTTATGAATTTTTTAAAACTCTATTATAATGAGTAATAGGATAGCCTATATTTGGTATTTGGGTTCCTTGCAGAGTTTACATTTATATCAAAAAATCTTCACAGTGATCAAGGTTAAGTTATAGTGGCCAAGTCTGTATCTCTGATACTATAAGCAAAAGGACAGCTATATTTAGTTAAAACATATTTATTAATAGTAGATTGGGAAGCAAGTTATTGCAACTTATATATTAATCCCTATCCACTTTGCGGTCGTGAGTGCTGCCTTGTAGCGGCATTAGCCTGCTCTTTTTCGAAATCTGCAAGAATGTCTTTTAAGTGTAAGAGATATGACTCTCTCTTTACACAGGTCAGCCATTTATCGTCCCCGTCCACAGACTAGTATTGTTTCTCAAGACCATACTCGCAAATGGTGTTGAGGGAGAGCTAAAAATTCAGTTCCTGAAATTTTCTCCCATTAACAGTAATCGAACCAGGAACCTTTGTGTTAGTAGTCTGATGCTCTAACCACTACACCACAGCTATATTTGGTATGATTGTAAGGTGTAAATGTAAACTAACCAGTTTCATTTAACTTTAACCTCTAATTAATGGCTATCTAAATGGACAATGTTAAGATTTTGTGGTTTGTTCTGTTTCTCAGGTATATAAAGCAACATGATATTAAACTATATTTTTTTTGTCATTTTTTAGTAGCAATAAACAAAAAACTATGTTAATTGGACATGCTTTGATACTATATATGCCCTTGAATTTTTACTAGATAACATTTTTATTCGCTTTGGGGATTCCGTATATTGTCAGATTATTGGGATTCCAATGGGGACTAACTGTGCACCACTTATTGCAGACCTGTTTTTGTATTGTTATGAGTTACAATTTATGACAAAAATAAGCAAAGACCCATCAAAACAACATCTGATAAACAAATTTAATAATACTTTTAGATTTTTGGATGATATTTTGGCTCTCAATAATGACGACCTCAGTATGTATATTAATGAAAGGAGTAAGTTCGGTAAGGGCCATATTTGGCCCCAATTTTAAAGTTCATAGTTGCATGACAATACATGCTTTAAGTTGTCTTAAAGACATGTTAGAAAGTTAAACAGAACAGTTTTTGTCAAAGTTTAATTCCTACACGTTGATTTTTACATCCATGAAAGGTCAATTTAAGGGATTTTGGTGAAATTTGACAAAACCAGCCAGATTTCAACCAAATAAAGGACCAGGAAACATAGAGCGCAGGCGTCGACAAGTTTAAAATTTAAATAAGACATGTGAAATGTCTTCACAAACATTATTTTAAAATATCTTTGTTGTCGACGAATGCGCTCTATGTTTCCTGTCCAATAATCTTTGGAAATTTACCCATTTTCATTGATTTTTTCGTGAAAAATCAACATCAGAACAACTTGTGACGTCATAATGAAACGCAGAAACGTAAAATTTTCAACAAAATGGTTTATATCCTAGTTAGTCAATGTATTAGCTATAATTTCTCGTGATATTGGTCGATAAATCCGAGTTTGAAACTTACGCTAAAAAAGGGGGCCATTTTAGGACCTTATCGAACATACTCCTTTATCCTGTTGAACTTACTTTGAATAAAGCTAATACTAACAATGAACACTGCCCTTTCCTCAATCTTGATATCTATATCACTAACGGAAAGCTGAATACTAAAATTTATGATAAAAGGGATGATTTTTCATTTCCTATCGTTAATTATCCGTTTTTAGATGGTGACGTTCCCTTGTCACCATCTTACGGTGTTTATATATCTCAACTTGTACGATTGGCTTGTGTATGTAAAAATGTTTTAGATTTTAACAAGAGAAATTTATGTATTACTGAAAATTTATAACACCAGGGTTTTCGATATCACAAACTAGTCAATACTTTTACTAAATTTTATCATCGGTATAAAGATATCATTCGTTAATATAGCTCAACATGCAGACTTCTTATACATTCAGATATTTCACATCCAATTTTCTATGGAAATATTCTTTATAAAGCACAAAGGTGTCAGTATTCACCTCAGAAACTTACAAAACCTTTGAATCGACTTATTAAGAAGGGATATAATTACGATACTGTTGTCAAGTCATTAAAGATTTCATATTTTGGCGTTAATATTGAGTCACTGATAAGGTCTTTGCATCGGAACTAAACACATTTATTCTAAAAACAGTTGTTGGCATGACATGGGTTGTGTTCTTCTCATATATGTTATGATGGTATGATACTAAACCCCTAACGGGAAGGATTGTGTCTGATGTTCATATGATGAAATCATAATCTTTCAGTCAGTTTAATTGAAGTCTGGAGCTGGCATGTCAGTTAACTGTTCAGGGTTTAACCACTGGGGTCGTTTAAAGCTGTGCCCTGCAGAGCATCTGGTTTCTGTTAAACTCATGTACTGTAGTGAGGTACTGATTGTTATGAATTAAATGATTTTATTAGTGAGAGTTCTTTTATGATGATTTTCATTATACAAACATAATAAGTGTTGTTGATCTCTCTCTTTAGTTTATGTGTACATGTCAAAACATTGTTTATAAGAATGATGTGTAGATATTTCTAAAAAAAAGTTACAGAAACATTGTGAAAATTATAAATAAAATTTGATAACTATCAAATTATGAAAATGATTTATTTATAAACATGTTTTTTTTTTTTCAGTTTTCCGAAGCAAGTTGAGTCAGGATTAATTGAAGTTATATCTCCATCAGAAGACTTTTATCCTAATCTAAATGATATACCATTAACTTATGGTGATACAAAGGAGAGGGTAAAGTAAGCATTTCTCTTAGGCACAGTCTGAAATCCTTTCATGGGAAACAAGACATTCATGTACAAGAAAAAGAACAGTTCTGTATGCAAATTTAATGGGGATGTTTAGCTTATTGTACCAAATACAAATTTTAAGATGAAAGCATAAAAAAGCATTTATGAGGTATTGCCAATGTGACATCTATCCACTGATTTCAAAGGACATGGTAGTAAGGCGACTAAAGCTCACCATATGGCCTTCATCAATTAACCAAACCAATACCTATAATAAGCTATATTAAACATAAACAATAAAACCTGCAGCCTAATTCATGCTAATTAATAAACTAAACCTGCAGCCTATGACAGCAGTCAATTCCAACCACTGAGAGGCTTGTGTACAGATACATAAAGAATGTGAACAATCAACCTTCCTTCTAACCTTGGACACTGCACAACATAAGTACAAAACATGTTGGAAAAGCATATACTCCAATATTCTTGAAGTATAAAATCTTCTCTTTGTCACCAGCTTTTTATACCATGATATTTAGCTTTTATATTTACAGATGGAGGACAAAACAAAACCTGGATTTTTCCTTTCTTATGCTGTATGCCAGAACAAGAGGGATTTATTATGTTCAGGTAACTTTATCACACAGTTTATAATCAGATTGGTAAATTAGTTTTCAACAAATAAACAAGTTTTTTTGTCCGCCACTTAAAGATGGATTTATTCCTGAAAATACAATTAACTCTCAAATTAGCATGAATATTCAAAATTTCAACTTATCATCCAATTAGGTATTGCCATTTCTTGGTGATATAGATCAAATGAACAAGTTGGTCAAAAGGTATTGAGTCATTCACTAAAGATATTAGGTCAAAAGGTATTGAGTCATTTACTAAAGATATTAGGCCAAATTGTACTGATGTTTTCTAAATAAATGAAAATGATACTTTGAAACTATTTTGGAAACCTCATTCATTGAACAAAACAATAACTCTTTAAATGTGGTATGATTACAATTTAGACAAGTATCAACAAACGAAGGATATAAAGATGTAAACAACTAAAGGTCATATTACGGCTTTCAACAATGAGCAAAAAAACATATCTTATTGTAAAATGTAAGTAATAAAAGGCATGCTTTTAATTATGATCTAAGAAAACAAACTATTATCTGTATTGCCACCATTTTATTTACAGATTCAGGTGCATGCTTTGTGACATTATGGGTAATTTGTTGAGTTAATGGTTTTGTTGCACTAACAAGTGATTGTTGCTTTGTTTTCTTTATATTCTGTTCACGTTTGTATTGATTATGACTTATAACCTGATTAGGCATGACTGATAAATACTTGTAGGGCAAGCATAACTTCAGGTCATGAAACTCATCATTTATCTTTGACATCTTAGAATTGTTCGATAAATAAGTTGATTAGATAAGTATCACTATTGCCTTTTCTTGAATACACTATTGATATATAACCTATGCATTCAAGCCATGCCCAGTCATTATTGCTTGGTTCATACAATTTGAATCAAGTGGCTCCCCTTGATAGACTACACAGTTTTCATCCAAACATTTCCTTTAACACCTGGATTTTTTTTAATATCTTGATAAATGTTATAAAGATATTTACCTCTTCAAATTGAAGTTGTTGAGATATGGATGTTATTCTTCCTCACTCTGTAAAGACTGTTATTCTTTCTCACTCTGTTTAGACTATTATTCTTCCTCACTCTGTTTAGACTGTTATTCTTCCTCACTCTGTTTAGACTGTTATTCTTTCTCACTCTGTGCAGACTGTTATTCTCCCTCACTCTGTTTAGACTGTTATTTTTCCTCACTCTGTTAAGACTTATTCTTCATCACTCTGTTAAGACTTATTCTTCCTCGCTCTGTTAAGACTGTTATTCTTCCTCACTCTGTTTAGACTGTTATTCTTCCTCACTCTGTTTAGACTATTATGCTTCCTCGCTCTGTTAAGGCTGTTATTCTTCCTCACTCTGTTAAGACTGTTATTCTTCCTCACTCTGTTTAGACTATTATTCTTCCTCACACTATACTGTTAAGATTGTTATTCTTCCTCACTCTGTTAAGATTGTTATTCTTCCTCACTCTGTTTAGACTATTATTCTTCCTCACTCTGTTAAGACTATTATTCTTCCTCACTCTGTTAAGATTGTTATTCTTCCTCACTCTGTAAAGACTGTTATTCTTCCTCACTCTGTTTAGACTATTATTCTTCCTCACTCTGTTAAGACTATTATTCTTCCTCACTCTGTTAAGACTATTATTCTTCCTCACTCTGTTAAGATTGTTATTCTTCCTCACTCTGTAAAGACTATTATTCTTCCTCACTCTGTAAAGACTGTTATTCTTCCTCACTCTGTTAAGACTGTTATTCTTCCTCACTCTGTTAAGACTGTTATTCTTCCTCACTCTGTTTAGACTGTTATTCTTCCTCACTCTGTTTAGACTATTATTCTTCCTCACTCTGTTAAGATTGTTATTCTTCCTCACTCTGTAAAGACTGTTATTCTTCCTCACTCTGTTAAGACTATTATTCTTCCTCACTCTGTTAAGGCTGTTATTCTTCCTCACTCTGTTTACACTTTTTTAGTTTTGTCTCAAAAAGTCTGAAATTTGTCTTAATATTGTTTCATACAAATTTCCATTTCTTAACTATTAGTTGACATTCTGATAAATGATCGAGTTGATTTCTAGTTATATCTCCTACAATTTTAAGTTGTTATAATTCTATAATATAGCAAGATTAATGTCTATAAATTAAGAATCATTCCAGACTTATTCATGTAAGTTAAAAAAAAGTATTATTTCATAGATAAATATCTACTGTGGATTCATTATTATTCATTGGATACCTTTTTTTTTTTGGATTTCGTGGGCACAGTCAAACCACAAAATTAAATATTCAACGAATGATAATTTTTCTTTAGGTTTGTATGCAGACTTCAGCAAAACCACGAAATTAAATATCCACGAATATGCAAGTTTTTCTTAATCCATGAAAATTGTTACCCACGAAAATAAATGAATCCACAGTATATAACAATTTTTTGGATCAGAAAGATTGTTATTTGTTATGGTTTCTTCAGCATCTTGAATGAAATGATTACAGAAATATAAAATGAAGTTAATGGTGATAATTTTGATCAGTTTTTATTAAGAATCTGAATTAACCAAACAATGTTGAACTGTATGCACTTCTATGATATATAATTTTGTTTTAAAGTTAGAAGATGATGTACTGGCCAAGCCTGGTTACTTTACCATTATGAAAACATTTGCTGAACAGCAGTCACAGAAAGACTGGATTCTGCTGGAGTTTTCATCACTTGGATTTATTGGTTTGTTTTATCATGCTTTTTATTTTGTATTAATTCATATAAAAAAAAGCAATGTGAGCACAATCAATGATTTTACAACCTCATAAAATATAAAATTATTAAAGGAACCATTCAATTCTTATAACTACATGTTTCTGTCTACAACCATGAACCTATTTTTCCAAGCTTTATTTAACGTTGTCACTGATAGCACTTGCAGTCAGTCATTGCTGTTGTTTGAGTGTCTCACAATTGCTCAGAACTACTGTGTTATTGTTAGAGTGGTGTAAGTAGTCAGGACTACTGTGTCATTGTTAGAGTGGTCTAAGTAGTCAGCACTACTGTGTCATTGTTAGAGTGGTATAAGTAGTCAGCACTACTGTGTTATTGTTAGAGTGGTCTAAGTAGTCAGGACTACTGTGTCATTGTTAGAGTGGTCTAAGTAGTCAGCACTACTGTGTCATTGTTAGAGAGGTCTAAGTAGTCAGCACTACTGTGTCATTGTTAGAGTGGTCTAAGTAGTCAGCACTACTGTGTCATTGTTAGAGTGGTCTAAGTAGTCAGCACTACTGTGTCATTGTTAGAGTGGTGTAAGTAGTCAGGACTACTGTGTCATTGTTAGAGTGGTCTAAGTAGTCAGCACTACTGTGTCATTGTTAGAGAGGTCTAAGTAGTCAGAACTACTGTGTCATTGTTAGAGTGGTGTAAGTAGTCAGCACTACTGTGTCATTGTTAGAGTGGTCTAAGTAGTCAGCACTACTGTGTCATTGTCAGAGAGGTGTAAGTAGTCAGCACTACTGTGTCATTGTTAGAGTGGTCTAAGTAGTCAGCACTACTGTGTCATTGTTAGAGTGGTGTAAGTAGTCAGCACTACTGTGTTATTGTTAGAGTGGTGTAAGTAGTCAGAACTACTGTGTCATTGTTAGAGTGGTGTAAGTAGTCAGCACTACTGTGTCATTGTTAGAGAGGTCTAAGTAGTCAGCACTACTGTGTCATTGTTAGAGTGGTCTAAGTAGTCAGCACTACTGTGTCATTGTCAGAGTGGTCTAAGTAGTCAGCACTACTGTGTCATTGTTAGAGTGGTCTAAGTAGTCAGAACTACTGTGTCATTGTTAGAGAGGTCTAAGTAGTCAGAACTACTGTGTCATTGTTAGAGAGGTATAAGTAGTCAGCACTACTGTGTCATTGTTAGAGTGGTCTAAGTAGTCAGCACTACTGTGTCATTGTCAGAGTGGTCTAAGTAGTCAGCACTACTGTGTCATTGTTAGAGTGGTCTAAGTAGTCAGCACTACTGTGTCATTGTTAGAGTGGTCTAAGTAGTCAGCACTACTGTGTCATTGTTAGAGTGGTATAAGTAGTCAGGACTACTGTGTTATTGTTAGAGTGGTCTAAGTAGTCAGGACTACTGTGTCATTGTTAGAGTGGTCTAAGTAGTCAGAACTACTGTGTCATTGTTAGAGTGGTGTAAGTAGTCAGCACTACTGTGTCATTGTTAGAGTGGTGTAAGTAGTCAGCACTACTGTGTCATTGTTAGAGTGGTCTAAGTAGTCAGGACTACTGTGTCATTGTTAGAGTGGTCTAAGTAGTCAGGACTACTGTGTCATTGTTAGAGTGGTCTAAGTAGTCAGAACTACTGTGTCATTGTTAGAGTGGTCTAAGTAGTCAGAACTACTGTGTCATTGTTAGAGAGGTCTAAGTAGTCAGCACTACTGTGTCATTGTTAGAGTGGTCTAAGTAGTCAGCACTACTGTGTCATTGTCAGAGTGGTCTAAGTAGTCAGCACTACTGTGTCATTGTTAGAGTGGTCTAAGTAGTCAGAACTACTGTGTCATTGTTAGAGAGGTCTAAGTAGTCAGAACTACTGTGTCATTGTTAGAGAGGTATAAGTAGTCAGCACTACTGTGTCATTGTTAGAGAGGTCTAAGTAGTCAGCACTACTGTGTCATTGTTAGAGTGGTCTAAGTAGTCAGCACTACTGTGTCATTGTCAGAGTGGTCTAAGTAGTCAGCACTACTGTGTCATTGTTAGAGTGGTCTAAGTAGTCAGAACTACTGTGTCATTGTTAGAGAGGTCTAAGTAGTCAGAACTACTGTGTCATTGTTAGAGAGGTATAAGTAGTCAGCACTACTGTGTCATTGTTAGAGTGGTCTAAGTAGTCAGCACTACTGTGTCATTGTCAGAGTGGTCTAAGTAGTCAGCACTACTGTGTCATTGTTAGAGTGGTCTAAGTAGTCAGCACTACTGTGTCATTGTTAGAGTGGTCTAAGTAGTCAGCACTACTGTGTCATTGTCAGAGTGGTCTAAGTAGTCAGCACTACTATTTCATTGTTAGAGTGGTCTAAGTAGTCAGAGCTACTGTGTCATTGTTAGAGTGGTGTAAGTAGTCAGCACTACTGTGTCATTGTCAGAGTGGTCTAAGTAGTCAGCACTACTGTGTCATTGTTAGAGTGGTCATAGTAGTCAGAACTACTGTGTCATTGTCAGAGAGGTGTAAGTAGTCAGCACTACTGTGTTATTGTAAGAGTGGTGTAAGTAGTCAGGACTACTGTGTCATTGTTAGAGTGGTCTAAGTAGTCAGCACTACTGTGTCATTGTTAGAGTGGTATAAGTAGTCAGGACTACTGTGTCATTGTTAGAGTGGTCTAAGTAGTCAGCACTACTGTGTCATTGTTAGAGAGGTCTAAGTAGTCAGAACTACTGTGTCATTGTTAGAGTGGTGTAAGTAGTCAGCACTACTGTGTCATTGTTAGAGTGGTATAATTAGTCAGCACTATACAATATCATTGTTAGAGTGGTATAAGTAGTCAGCACTAATGTGTCAAAGTTAGAGTGGTATAAGTAGTCAGCACTACTGTGTCATTGTTAGAGTTGTGTAAGTAGTCACAACTACTGTGTCATTGTTAGAGTGGTATAAGTAGTCAGAACTATTGTGTCATTGTTAGAGTGGTATAAGTAGTCAGCACTATACAATGTCATTGTTAGAGTGGTATAAGTAATCAGCACTAATGTGTCATTGTTAGAGTGGTGTAGGTAGTCAGAACTACTGTGTCATTGTTAGAGTGGTGAAGGTAGTCAGAACTACTGTGTCACTAGCCTGTCATAGTCAGAGTGGTCTAAGTAGTTAGGACTTCTGTGTCATTGTTAGAGTGGTCTAAGTAGTTATCACTACTGTGTCATTGTCAGAGTTGTCTAAGTAGTTAGAACTACTGACTACTGTGTCATTGTTAGAGTTGTCTAAGTAGTCAGAACTACTGTGTCATTGTTAGAGTGGTATAAGTAGTCAGAACTACTGTGTCATAGTCAGAGTGGTATAAGTAGTCAGAACTACTGTGTTATTGTTAGAGTGGTCTAAGTAGTCAGAACTACTGTGTCATTGTTAGAGTGGTGTACGTAGTCAGAACTACTGTGTCATTGTTAGAGTGGTCTAAGTAGTCAGAGCTACTGTGTCATAGTCAGAGTGGTCTAAGTAGTTAGAACTACTGTGTCATTGTCAGATTTGTCTTAGTAGTCAGAACTACTGTGTCATAGTCAGATTTGTCTTAGTAGTCAGCACTACTGTCATAGTCAGAGTGGTCTAAGAAGTTAGAACTACTGTGTCATTGTCAGAGTGGTGTAAGTAATCAGAACTACTGTGTCATAGTCAGAGTGGTGTAAGTAGTCAGAACTACTGTGTTATTGTTAGAGTGGTGTTAGCAGTCAGAACTACTGTGTCACTAGACAGTCAACAGTGAAGTTGTAAGTTAGAACCCTGCAGGTGGCAGTTGACTTCATCTCAAATCTCAATGAACAACAATTGTCATCTGATAAAATGGTTACCCCCCTTGCACTCCTACGTGAGAGCAGTGGTGTAGTGGTTAGTGCAGCGGATTACTAACACAAAGGTTCCTAGTTCGATTCCTGTTCAGGATGAAAATTTCAGGAACTCAATTTTCGGCTCTCCCTTGACACCTTTTGCGAATATGGTCTTAGGGAAACAATGATAGTCCATTGGAAGGGGACGATAAATGGCTGACCCGTGTTAAGAGAGAGCCATATCTCTTGCATGTTAAAAACACCCTTGTAGATTTCGAAAAAGAGTAGGCTAATGCCGCCACAAGGCAGCACTTGCCCCCTGCAAAGTGGAAAGGAATTAGTATAAGTTGCAAAACTTGTTTCCCAATCCCCTTAAATAAATATGTTTAAACTAAACTAAACTCCTCCATACTAAAAAACTGACTACCATAATTGGAACAAAAGTGTTGAAAGTGGCTTGAAACACCAATCAGCAAATCATTGGTAAGAATTTAAAGTATAATAATTTCATGCCAAATTCTGAGCCTAATTAGATTACTTGGAAAAAAAAAATATGATTTACTGCCACATGATGTGCGTAAGAAACATAAGTTAGTAAAACAAGACTCCTTTTAATTTTTGATTCAGATGAAACTACCAGTTTAAATTTATGATTTTTATCTTAGAATAAATTTTCAAAGAACTATACGACCTTTAGTCATGCCATTACTTATGGTAATAAAAAAATAGTTCAAAATGAAATAACTCTGAAATAAATCCTTTAAAAGGTGAAAATATTTGTGTAGCCTTGTTCAATAACATCAGGTTATCATCCTTGATATTTGCCTCTGAACGCAAATCAACCACCAAATAAATCAGTCAGTTATGTTATAATTCTATAAAGAAACTAAAACTGATTAGGCAAAAAAAAATATATGTCTGTTTAAGGTTACATGATTTAAAAAATAGGGTAGGTAGCTATAGGTTAGTATTTCTATTTTATTATATTGTTTTATTTTATTTTTTGTGACATAATTTGTGTCATGCCGTTTCGTCTTGTCGTGGTCTGAGTTGTTCATGGGCCAAGTTTACTTGAATTTTTAATGATTGGATTATTTTCCCTTCTTATTGGATGTAAAAGAATGGCGGCAAAGTAGTTACTTCATCACACGAGTCGCGAATTTCCATAAAACAGCTTTCATATTTGCATGATTCAGGATTGTGAACATTGGGATGTATCAGACAATTTATATATATAATTGAACTCTTGACACGAGTTCAATTTATTTTTCACTTTACGACGGAAATAAAATGACTTAGGGCCATTGCTCAAAAATAGGGACGGTCGGGTAACCGTAAACAGACATATATATTTTTTTTGGCCTTTAGCAGGGACGTATATAGATGTATATAAGTCCTTGCCTTTAGGTAGAAATCCTATAATTTAAACTAAGCTTTTTCATTTGACCTTGATATGTAGCTATCTTTTAAAAAGCTATTGATACCAAATTCAGTACCCCAAAAGAATGATTTAAACATGGATATTACATTATGTTTATAAATTATTTGAATGCTTTAAAAAATATTATTGAGTGAAACTGTCAGTACTAATTACCTCAAAATGTACTTGAAAATGTTAGTTTAAATCTTCATAACGTATAGATTATATCAATTATATTTTCCTTTTCAGGCAATTTTGTTCATTAATTGACATGTATGAATCATTTTTATTTTTCAGGAAAAATGTTTAAGTCTTCCAAACTACCAATTGTAGTAGAATTTTTCCTGATGTTTTTTAAAGATAAACCTATAGACTGGTTGTTGGATTATTTATTAGCTGTTAAAGTGTGTAACCCAGAGAAGGATTCAGTAAGTAATATTGTACAACTGAAGGTAGAAAATCAAGGAAAACAGATATTGGGTATTCTTTGTTTTGATGTTAGCAATAATATTATAAACCAAAAAACTTCTGGAGGTAAATTATACCCTAAAGCTGGTAAAATTAGACACAATACGTTTGAGCTCAACAGATTTATCAGAAAGCCTGAGCAGAAAATTAAACTTTTATGTGTTGGAGGAATTTTTGTATTGAATGAAACTATATTTTTGTCGAGCCTTCGAGACTAAGCGATCCTACATTCCCTTGTCCTCGGTGTCGGCGGCGGCAGCGGCGTCCACAAATATTCACTCTGTGGTTAAAGTTTTTGAAAGGAGTAGGTCCGGTAAGGACTGATTTTGGCCTCAGATTTCAGTTTCATCTGACGAAAGATTTTGACCACTTTTTAAACACGTAAGTGTCTATTCCATTTGATTCAATTATTTTCTGTGAAAGATTTTAACTCATTTAGTCATAAAAAAACGATCCGATTCAAGCTAAAATATGAAAAATCTACCAAATATGCGAAAAAATGTCACTTTTCAGATGGTTTTTGTCAAATATGAAAGTGGCCGCATCCGTGTTCATCCTCAATCTTTATATGTGTTATGTATTATCATCAAATACAACTTCCATTTTAATATTTTTCGTTTTACATGGAAACCGTCTAAAATTTAACTAAAATGCTTGAATTTTGATGTTTTCAGTAATTTAGCATGACTTAATGGTGCTAGTACTCAATATATTTGCATTGTATTGCCAAAAACAGCCAATATTTATGTAGCAGAACCATTCTACTATCAAATTAATAATTAAAATTTTACATTTTAACAATTTTGTAAAACTGCTATATTTTGGGGCAAAAAAGGGCTCTTACCGGACCTACTCCTATTAATAACTTTCTTAAACAATACTGGATTTCTACCAAACTTGGACAGAAGCTTATTTATGATCATAAGATAGTATCCAGAAGTAAATTTTGTAAAAATAAAATTCCATTTTCTCCGTATTTTACTCATAAATGGACTTAGTTTTTTCTGCAGGGAAACATTACATTCACTCTGTGGTTAAAGTTTTAAGAATTTTAATAACTTTCTTAAACTATTCTTGGTTTGTACCAAACTTAGACAGAAGCTTGTTTATGATCATAAGATAGTATCAAGAAATAAATTTTGTAAAAAAATAAATCCATTTTTCCGTATTTTTCTTATAAATGGACTTAGTTTTTCTGCGGGGAAACATTACATTCACTCTGGATAAAGTTTTTAAAATTTAATAACATTCTTAAACTATCCTGGTTTTGTACCAAACTTGGACAGAAGCTTATTTATGATCATAAGATAGTATCCAGAAGTAAATTTTGTAAAAATAAAATTCCATTTTCTCCGTATTTTACTCATAAATGGACTTAGTTTTTTCTGCAGGGAAACATTACATTCACTCTGTGGTTAAAGTTTTTAGAATTTTAATAACTTTCTTAAACTATTCTTGGTTTGTACCAAACTTAGACAGAAGCTTGTTTATGATCATAAGATAGTATCAAGAAATAAATTTTGTAAAAAAATAAATCCATTTTTTCCGTATTTTTCTTATAAATGGACTTAGTTTTTCTGCGGGGAAACATTACATTCACTCTGGTTAAAGTTTTTAAAATTTTAATAACATTCTTAAACTATCCTGGTTTTGTACCAAACTTGGACAGAAGCTTATTTATGATCATAAGATAGTATCCAGAAGTAAATTTTGTAAAAATAAAATTCCATTTTCTCCGTATTTTACTCATAAATGGACTTAGTTTTTTCTGCAGGGAAACATTACATTCACTCTGTGGTTAAAGTTTTTAGAATTTTAATAACTTTCTTAAACTATTCTTGGTTTGTACCGAACTTAGACAGAAGCTTGTTTATGATCATAAGATAGTATCATGAAATAAATTTTGTAAAAATAAAATTTCATTTTCTCCGTATTTTACTCATAAATGGACTTAGTTTTTCTGCGGGGAAACATTACATTCACTCTGGTTAAAGTTTTTAAAATTTTAATAACATTCTTAAACTATCCTGGTTTTGTACCAAACTTGGACAGAAGCTTATTTATGATCATAAGATAGCAGGGTTTCCCCTGCGTCAATTATTTTTTTCGCCACCTCTTTCGCCAAAACAATATATTTTTCGCCACTTTATTATTTTTTTCGCCAAGTAACATAACTATATTTTTCGTTTAAAATTTACCTTTTTTTCTACCCCCTTTTCTCTTAAATAAGATGATTTTGCACCATTGTGTCTATGATTATTCTCTCAAACTTTCAGAGTCTACATTAAATGAATAAACACTTGACATTAACTTAATAAAAGGGAAAACTATTCAATGTATTTTATACAACTTTTCTAAATGAGGGGGCCACTTATATGACTATACTTTTAATAATAAAGAAGATATAAGTCCTGGAATTTAACAAAATTAATGGCCATGTTTGATTATATTAATACCAGTAAAGTTCGTAGGGAAAGTTTCTTTAAAATACTGATGTGCTCTTATGTACTAAGAAGTGGTTTTTACAACAAAAGAAAAGCTTTTATCACAGATCAGTTCAGTTCAGTTTCTTGTGAAATTGATCTCTTACTTCATGTGAAGTCGTAACATTGAAGGGCTACTTTCAATCGAGGGGTTGTTCCCAACCTTTTGGATAGATTTCTTCATAACAGCAGTTTTCTTTTCTTTACCATTGTAAATGAAAAAGTTGAGACGTAAAACTATGCTTGAAACACCCGTGTCACTCAAAAGACTTTAAAGTAGTCTCCTTGATCAATTATCTATATTAAAGTCAAAGGATAATTAAAGTTTTAAATCGGAGATTTTTCTTGCTTTCGAACATTATTCGTCCCAACAACAGCTTTCTTTTCTAAAGTGTTTTTAAAAGGAGAGGAGACGTCAACAGAGTTCTTCAAACACGTGCATCGCAAAGTGGTAAATACATTCTGTATGTGACATTTAGCGGAAACCATTTAACCATATCATTTTGTCAAACAATTCAATCAAACATTTATTAATTAGTCCTTTGTTGTCGATAGCTATAAAATGCAATCAGCTGATTATTGATTTTTTGTCCAAATCTTAATGAGGTCAAGGTGAATTCCGAGTATTGTCTGATCGGGTAAAGTCCGAGAAACTCGACAAAAAACCAAGATGGAGGAAAATAAATCGTTCTGTATATTTCTTTCGCCAAATTCTTTCGCAAATGACGAATTTTTATCGCCACAATTATTATTTTTTCGCAAATTGCGAAAATGGCGACCGCCAGCGGAAACCCTGTAAGATAGTATCCAGCAGTAAATTTTGTAAAAAAATAACTCCATTTTTTCTGTATTTTACTTTTAAATGGACTTAGATTTTCTTCCAGTTGACATTACATACAGTCTGCAGTTATAGTTTTCAAAACATTTACTAGATTCATTAACTATCCTAGATTTTTACCAAACTTGAACAGAAGCTTCTTTCAATCATAAGATAGTATCAAGAGGAATATTTTTATTGATTTTTTTCCTCATTTTTGTTGAGCCTGCGGTTTACATCAAAAGTAGGCGAGACACTGGGTTCTGCGGAACCCTTACACATTTTTTACTGTTGTGACAACTACATGAACTATATTTATGACCCCACTGTAGGCAATAGGGGCATGAAGTGTTGCCTTTGATTGTCTTTCCATCCCATTTTCATTTCAACGCAAGTAAATTTTATGAATCTCATACACAGACAGAGTTCTTATTTGGGTTGTGAGTTATTTCTTTTCTAGAGATATGCCCTCTTTCAATTTTGAAAATTTTCAACCTTAAGTATGGGCATTCCTGACCTCGTAAATTCTTCTTTTATTTTATGAGGCTTTATATTTCAAAAGTATACTGCTGAATAATTCTTATATAATTTGAAAATCCAGAAATACTTGAATTGGATGTGTCCCTTTTTAAATGTCCGTTTACTGGACGTATTATGGTTTACCACTGATATATTTAAGGGCATACGATACAGTTTTGATCCTGTATTTACAAGTTCGTGCAAATTTGCATATAGGCTATTTTTTACCTGATTAAATCAAATATGTAATAAAAAATATACCTTCATGTGCTACTTTTTGAGTAAAATGAGGTCAAAATTTTGTATATTTGCTCAAAATTCAGATTTGTGGCCGATATTTCTTTTTCGAAAGAAAGACATAACTTTTTTGTTATAAAAGATAAACACAAATTGTTTTTGTTAAATAATCGGTAATTTCTGTATTTTATAAGTATCATAAAAAAATATGCATTTTTTATTCAGAAATAACTCATATTTATCAAATGTTCACGAATTGAGGAAGATACGTCATTTTATGCTGCATGTTTATCAAAATTTTTTAAAAATCCTCTATTTACAGTTTTGTAAAATTTGGGTCGCATAATCTCCCTGCAAAATGAAACAAATTGCTGTTTTAAAAAATAGGGGTCCATGAACTCGTTTTCAAATTAAATCAGTTTAAATGATAAAAATCAGTTGAAAAATGCATCTTTTCCCGATATGTCACAGTTTGACGTCGCGAAAATAACATTTTACGTTAGCAACGTCATTACCTCCCCTGTAACTGTATCGTATGCCCTTAAATGGGTAATTATGGTTGTAAACTCCATTAGAAATTTGAAGTGAAATACTGACCATATCTTGAGGGAAAGGATTTTTTTTTTGAATAAGGGAAAGGGGGGAGTTTTAAAAAATTGGAAGGGTCAATTTACAACAGCATAGTGTATTGCACAAAAGCTAAAAATTGAATATTAATTCAAATCATATAACCAATTTGAAGTTCTTTAACTACCTTACTGTCAGAAACCTATTATGTGTCAAAAATTTAATTACAATCCATTTTTAGACCTGTATCAAGCGTGAATATTGTGTCCATTTTGGCTCCAACTTTTCTGGGTTGGACATCTGTGGTCCTATCCAGCTATTTTAAACTATTTTATTAACCTTAGTGATCTATTCATGCACGATAAAGATGCATGGATCCAGAGGATAAATCAAATTGAGATCGAAAAAAATGCAAACATTTTTAATTTTAGTTCCTTGTGTACAATTGTGAGTTAAGTTCATTATCACTGAATTATTATATATTTGTTTAGGGGCCAGCTGAAGGAAGCCTCTGGGTGCGGGAATTTCTCGCTGCATTGAAGACCTGTTGGTGACCTTCTGCCTTTTGCTTTTGTCTGTTCTATGATCAGGTTGTTGTCTCTTTGTCACATTCCTCATTTCCATTCTCAATTTTATTGAATACATAACTGCTATTTCATCCTAAATTTCTAGTATTTGCAAAAATTTGCAAATTATATGCAAATGATTTGTATCCTGATGCTGATGCATATGGATTGCATTAAATCTAAGATAGGGGATAAATGGGTGGTCGGGGTGAGGAGGCAAGGCAGGGCGGGAATTCAATTTTGACATTTATTTGTTCTTTTTCTCCACCTGGAAGTCCTAGGAATGCTATTAGATGCATCCCACTGTAGTTTACATGTAGAGTGGACCCCAGTGAATAATTTATTAGAACAGTTGTTAGGTTGGAGGAGTGAAACTCCTCTTGGAACATCTGTCTTAAACAGGTCATTTGCACCAAAATTCAGAAAATTTCCATTTTTTTCTGATTATTAACTTTAACTTCACTTGCAACTAGAAGTAGCTGTTTCCTTGGTGTATTTTGATAATAAACATGATCAGTAGTTATATGCCTTCAGGTTTACACTATTTTTCAAGGTTGCAGTCTTCAAAACTCTGTGTTTCAGACCTTGAAGGTGTAAGATTGAGCAAACATGTATACACTTTGAATTGAATGGCATTACAGATGTATGGTGCCATATAAAGGTGGTCTGTGTACGGCCATAATATTATGGCTCTTGCGTAACAAGGGTTTAGAAGACATTAATTTATGCATTTAAGCTTGAAAAATGTATGGATTTACAATAAAGAATAAAATTCTGCGAAAATCATGTATAAGCTTGGCACATTATTGTCAAGGGAAAACACGATATCAACACATGAAAACACTCCAGATAAATATTATTCCACTTCAAATTTAAATAGTATCTCATTTAAATGAGGTTTGTGAGGTAGGTGTTATTACATTTAAGATTCTATTGCATTAATCAAACATCAAAGGATTTCAGATATGGTGGATTACTCCTTAGGTACAAAATGTCAATTGTGCATTTGATGGTAAATAGAATAGTAAATAAACTCATCATAGATACCAGGACTTAATTTTTTTATGTACGCCAGACTAGTATTTCGTCTTCAAACAATTGTCAGGTCAATATTGCAAATGATTGGGTTAAATATTATAAGGATTAAAACACATTTTTTCTATCGGTTATAGATGTGTAAACTGTGTCGCTGCCTTACTACACAATGGTCCTTATAGCAGGCTATTATTTCAACTTGGAATTATTTTTAGTTATGGAATTTGCATAATTTCTTGTGCTTGAAATTTTTAATAAATTCCATGTTTATTCTGTATTTTGATGTTTCTGTGCGGTGCACAACACTTTCTATTACAAAGAAGAATGCACATTATGCCATGCTAAAACCAAACAGAAGTCTAAGGTAAATTCATCAGAATCCCCAAGTTTCCAAAAGTATTAATTTACATAGCTCTTCATAAAATAGATATTAGACAACTTAAGCAGTAATATGAAATAATTGGCAATAAAGATTAGTAAATTTATGAAATGTGCAGTTTTACAATTTGTAAACCCCTCCCCCTAAAAAACAACAACAGAGAGGCCATCTGTAGACCAATAAGTGTTACCCTTGTCTGTCTGTATGTCCATACATATAACCATTTAAAAATTGGTTATGAAACTTCTACAAAATGCTTGTTACAACTTTAACCCAGATCAAGTTTGTTTTTGGGTGGGCATCACTTACATTGTTAAAGAGTTATGCCCATTTATAACATTAAATGCAAGCAGTGGGAATCATTTGTGTCCCATGCCCTTTCTCAAGTTTTTTCTTACTTGCTTAGGACCTCAAACATTTACCAATGCTTATTACACAAATGGGCAAAATCATAAAAACTTACTGCTATCCTTGATCACATCTTATTTTCTTATGTTTTTTAGAAACACTGTAGTCGTATGAAGCAGGAAGTTAGAGTTCGATTCAAACCTTCATTGTTTCAACATGTTGGTATGCAGTCATCTCTGAAAGGGAAAGTACAGAAGTTAAAGGTAAAATACAACAAAGCCATAGTGTCTTTTACTTTGGAAGATTTCAAATAAAAGAAGATATTTACATTACATGTTAACATTATTAAGACAATAAGAGAAAGTTGGAACAATTAAAGATGGATGGTATGGTTATATATGTTTCTGTTATAGAATTCATCTGATGAACCATATTTCATTGTTTTTGGGAAGTTTGCTATAGCAATACTTTCCTTAAGGCGTCAGCCTCAAACCTGAAGTGACAGATGGATAGACTATCACAAATGTTCTGCTCCAAGATAATGTAGTACTAGTGTTTAAATACTGATTCTAGGACAATGCTTTTGAAATTTTGAGTCCTTTTGAACAGCTTGAATAAAAAAGGAATGAATGTTCACCGACAATTCAGATGAATTTAACTTTATTTTGAAAATGAGAGAAAATCAAAAGAAATCTACGTGAGACAGCGTTTCATTCATGAATATTTCATGAATGAACAATTTCCCACACTCAGGGTTCAACCTCTGCGGTCATATAAAGCTGCGCCCTGCAGAGTATCTGGTTTAGGTACAGACTTCGCTTTTCTGCCAGAAAACATTGCATTCACTCTGTGGTTAAAGTTTTTAAAATTTGAATAACTTTGTTAAACTATCCTAGAATTGTATGAACTTTGGATAGAAGCAGGTTTATGATCAAAAGCTAGTATTTAAAAATTGGAAAATTTTGTTCTTGTTTTTCAGTATTCTACCTATGATCTTAATGGACTGAGCTTTTCTTCCAGTTAACATTACATACAATCTGCAGTTAAATTTTTGAAACAAGGTGCATTTAAAGCGAACCTTGTTTGCAAAACGAATAATAATGTTTTGGATTATGTGAAAAATGATTCAATCTAGTAAAACATTGTTATTGATGATCGTGAGGCTTGCAATTTGGTTGGTTGTTAGTTTTTAAACAAGCCAAAAAAAATTAAAAAATTTGGTTGTATATTGGTATAAACGTTGTGTCCGTAGACAGATGGTTTCCGGATAATACCTTTAGTATAAGTAAATGGAAATCAATAAAACTTTAACACAATGCTCATAACCACTAAAGGAAGGTTGGGATTGATTTTGGGGGATATGGTTTTAACAATTATGGACCAAGTAGAGGCTCAAAAAGGCACAAGTTTCCATTCCACAAGGGGATGGTAAGTAATGGCTTTAGAGGGTTTATGGCTCAAACCGTTTAGGGATAAGGGGCAAAAATGGGGAAAAAAACAAAGTTTTTTTTTGTTAATAGACAATTAAGACAATTTTAAAGCAGTGTAAGGGAGGTAATCCAAAAGTCATCCAACATATTATGTTTGAATTAATAATATATTAATAAATATTGTATTTTCTTGAGTTGGTTAGCTGTCAATTTACTCTAAGAAGTTACAATTAAAGTTATGGTGTATCAATGTATTAATTTTCTATTATAAGACTTTTAAATTAAAAGATGTATTTAAATGGGTAATTATGGTTGCATCTCCACGGAAATTTGAATTGAAATTATGACCATAACTTAAAGAATTTGGAAAAGGGGAGGGGGAGGGGTAAAAAAGAATTTTTTTTTTCTGGTTGGGGTAAATGTGCAGCAGCATAGTATATTGCATAAATTAAAAAACAGGGGTAATTTTGTTTTTTGTTTTGGGAGGAGGGGCAATTTACAACAACATAGTGTATCAGACAAAAGCAAAACATTGAGCCTATTACCAATTCTAAGTTCTTTTACTACAGTTATTCTGTGTCCACAACCTATTATGTGTAAAATATTTGATTACAATTCAAATTCAAACCTGTATCAAGTGTGAAAATTGTGTCCAATTTTGTTCAGGATTGGACCTCTGCAGTTGTATACAGCTGCGCTTGGCAAAGCAATTTATTACATTTACCTTATTTTATTTATTTTAGGATAGAGATTTTGGAAAACATATGTTATTTCGTGTGCATGTGAATCCTCCAGCTGAATTAAGGACTTCCTTGACAACTTACCTCAAATTTACTGTACAGAAAGCTTATATAGGACAAGACATTTTCTGGGCATTAGCTCCTAACCAAGATGATTACATAGAAGTAATACTCAAACCACCAGTTGCTTTAGATGAGTAAGTAGACTGTCAGATTCAGGGTCCAGTTGTTGTAGCTTGTGTCTATTATGCTTCAGTGCAAGCTATTATCAGCTTAACAGGCCACGGTTTAATTATTGTTATTTGCTTTTTACTGCTTAGAAGCGTTTTATGGTCGGAAAAATTACTGGATTACAAATACCGTATTTAGTATGGTTTCAATATTCTGGTACCTTACCTGTTTCTAATTCATCTTAGGAACAAACATTACTCCTGACATTCATACATTGTTTCAGAACTACTGTACATAGATACAAGAAGGTGTGATATGAGTGTCAATGAGAAACCTCTCCATCCAAGTCACAATTTATAAAAGTAAACCATAATAGGTCAAAGTACAGTCTAATCTATAGAAATAATTAGACATGCAAATCACTTATTAAAAACATCAACCAATGTTGAGGTATATGAGTAGAAATTGAATCAGAAGAAAGAGCATTTTTCAGCCTAATAATGTATATGTTGTGTACAAGTTATCATTTTGTACAAAAATATTGAACAAATTATAATTTGTATTTTTACTTTGTACGAATTGTAATTTGTACAAAATAGGTCAAAAATTCACTTATAACTTGTTCAATAATTGTCATATGGATTTTGGCGAAAAAAGCATTGATACACATTATTGAATTGCTACTAAATGAACAGACAGTAAACCTGAGTTACAAAATTCAAAAGTAGTTCTTTATCACTCGTTTGAGCAGGTGATCTAGTGATTTATGGAATCAGGAATTGCAAACCATCTTTTGACTCTGAAATCGATAACGACCTGTTTTACAGTCATTTTAACTGTTTCATATGGCGAAAGTTGAAGCTCAGGAACCGTTGCTGTGAATAAATATGTGTATTTAACTGCTTCAGTCAGACTTTTAGACAAAATAAATATCCCAGAAGATTAAACACACCATTTGGTTAGGAATATGACTATGCTAAAGTAAGGAATATGTCAGTTATTTTTTTCCCTTTTTTGTATCAATGTTTTATTTCAACAAGGATTTTTGATTTATGACTGTGCATAACACTTAAAGGAAATCAGTTGAGACAATCTAAACTTTAAAAACAAAATAAAAATGATGCAGACTAGACAGACGGACTTTTATTTTATAAGAAAACTAGTTGGTGTAGTATTATAAAATCATCAGACCCAACGACATTGAACCATCAATCATTTCACAAACAAAAGTGAAGCGGAATAAGTCATGTAAATCCAATCTTTTGATGTACCAATTACAAAGATAAATTATCATTTGCTTATAGAAAGATTTTATTTTTTTCATGGACTTATAGAAATATCTTATAAGTTGCAACAAATCTTTTGAGATCCTTTTCACGATCACCAAAACGCTGTACACGATCTTTCACTATACAAATTATGAAATTTTACAAATATAATTGTTTGCAAAGTTTCTGAATAAAAAAAAATACCTCAAAATAACGACAAGAACTAAATAATCAAGCAGTACTATTGAATGATATATTTTTTTTTAAGAAAAAAACATTGATGTTTTAAAAATTTGAAAAAAATACTATTTTTTTACTTTTTTTTCTCTCAAAAATTTCGAAGATCAACCTGCCTTTTGTTGTTGTGTATAAACGGTGTATCATGTTTTTAAGGTTTAGTGTGTGGTCAGTTAATTACAGTTATATCGTGTGAATCATTGCATTTTTTACCAAAATTCGTATTTAAAACTGTTGTACAAGTTATAAGTGAATTTTGGTCTAATTTTGTACAAATTGTAATTTGTACAGGCACGTTTTGTACAAATTATAATTTGTACAAAGTCAAAATACAAATTTATAATTTGTACAATATTTTTGTACTTGTACAAAATGATAACTTGTACACAACATATACATATGTTTCTAAAACACCCCTTATACTTGCCCACTGAATATGACATTCTTATCTTGCTGCATTTGGAGAAAATGTAACTTTTTACCCAAAAAAATGTTGGCAAAGTATTTTTTTGTTTGTCTATTTTGCTCTGTAATTGCCCATTGAATCAATAAGATAAAAATAATTTAACTGTTGATTAGAGTTTTTTACTGCTTCTTATGTTTGAATTTCACAATTTGACCTCATGAACTCTCTTTTTAAAACTGCTGTTCTAGGCTTTACTGTGTCCTTTCCCTTTAGTCTATGGTTGATAGATGGCAATATAAATTAACGTCTTTGACGTTGCCCCTCGAAATATAGCAATAAACAGATTATCTGTGATCATTCAACTTAGAAAGTTTCTACATGAGATTAA
Source organism: Mytilus trossulus (assembly GCF_036588685.1). Lineage (NCBI taxonomy): Eukaryota > Metazoa > Mollusca > Bivalvia > Mytilida > Mytilidae > Mytilus > Mytilus trossulus. The sequence goes on from NC_086386.1 coordinate 67,121,048, forward strand.
TCTATTATTAGTAACACTGTAAATTATAATGATGGATTTTCTAATTACAATGGTAAAAAAGATGCTTTAACTTATTTTATCCTTGGGTATAATAAACAGGCCATCTTATCCTTGGGTATAATAAACAGGCCATCTTATCCTTGGGTATAATAAACAGGCCAATCTTATCCTTGGGTATAATAAACAGGATATCTTATCCTTGGGTATAATAAACAGGCCATCTTATCCTTGGGTATAATAAACAGGCCATCTTATCCTTGGGTATAATAAACAGGGTTACCTTATCCTTGGGTATAATAAACAGGGTTACCTTATCCTTGGGTATAATAAACAGGACATCTTATCCTTAGGTATAATAAACAGGGCATCTTATCCTTGGGTATAATAAACAGGGTTACCTTATCCTTGGGTATAATAAACAGGGTATCTTATCCTTGTGTATAATAAACAGGCCATCTTATCCTTGGGTATAATAAACAGGGCATCTTATCCTTGGGTATAATAAACAGGGTTACCTTATCCTTGGGTATAATAAACAGGGTATCTTATCCTTGTGTATAATAAACAGGCCATCTTATCCTTGGGTATAATAAACAGGGCATCTTATCCTTGGGTATAATAAACAGGGTTACCTTATCCTTGGGTATAATAAACAGGGTTACCTTATCCTTGGGTATAATAAACAGGCCATCTTATCCTTGGGTATAATAAACAGGATTTCTTATCCTTGGGTATAATAAACAGGGCATCTTATCCTTGGGTATAATGAACAGGATATCTTATCCTTGGGTATAATAAACAGGGTTACCTTATCCTTGGGTATAATAAACAGAGTATCTTATCCTTGGGTATAATAAACAGGCCATCTTATCCTTGGGTATAATAAACAGGGTTACCTTATCCTTGGGTATAATAAACAGGATATCTTATCCTTGGGTATAATAAACAGGGTTACCTTATCCTTGGGTATAATAAACAGGATTTCTTATCCTTGGGTATAATAAACAGGGCATCTTATCCTTGTGTATAATGAACAGGGCGTTTTTACAGCAAATTAAATAAATGAGGAAATTGATAAAAATTTATTGCATTCAGTCCAGGATTTATTCATTGACTTCGAAGTTAATACTTTTTACATTTTTATTTTTTTTCGTATTACAGGATTTTATTTCGTAGTGGGAAAGCTGATCACAGAGAAGACAAGTTCTACAATACATCATTACAAGTTATTCCTCTTAATTATCATGATCCTATTAAAAACAGGGCAAAGAAAACCAAAGATGGATACTTTGATCTAGCAGAATTTGATAAGGAAGGGATTGTACATGTTAGATTAGAAAGTGATGTTGGAAAACTGTCAAAAATAAGAATTAAAGTGCATAAGTCAAGCGAAAACTGGGTTATAATTAGTGAGGTAAGCAATATCTGAGTTATACTTATTAGTCAAGCCAAATCTAAGTCATACTTAGTGAGGCATGTAAGAAGTCATCAAAAGACATTAGTAGTAATTTTTGCCAGATATGCATTTCATATACAAAAGTGGTAATCAGTTCAAATCAGTTAGATGACCAAATCAATGTTAAAAATAATTGAAAAATTTAAAGTTGTGCCATATCTAGAAAAGGCCAGTAAGAAACTCTGTTTTATCAACCATAAATCTTTATGCAATCACAAAAATATCAAAAAATTTGCATCATATGTTGGTATGATGTCATTGTCAGCCTCGTCCTAAATCACATTGAGTTTTCGAACAATATCTTTAGTTTGAATAAATGGATCTCTATGAATTTTTAACAGAAGGTTCAATACCACAAATGAAAGATTGGGATTTATTTTGGGAGTTTTGGTACCAACAGATTAAGGTCAAGTTACAGTAAATGGGCTATGTCACAGATTTCAGTAAAATTTGGCATACAACTCTGGCTAAATTGAAAAAATATTGCATTTATCTCAATTATCATTTGAAATATTACTGATTGAATTCTTACAAAATGGGTGAACATTTGTATAGAAAGTACATAAAATTGGCGAAAACCCTTCTAAAATTTGTCTTAAAATCGCCAAATCCCTTATTCTGCTCCATAGATTTTTCTTAAAAAACTATATGTTGTTGATACATAAATTTCCGTTATAATGATGCAAAATAAAGATAGGGTCACCGACTTCGTTTTTATGGTATACATCATTCAAAGTTGCTTCTTTGTGAAAAAATCCAACAAAACATCGAAATATTTGTAACGTTATTGCATTGAAGGCCGTAAAACGTTGATTTTTAACGTTTTTTAATACCAACAAGGTAACAAATTGATTATTAGACAAAAAACGAAGTCGGTGAGCCTATGATTATTTTATATCATTAAAACAGAAATTTATGTGTCAACAATATATAATTTTTTAAGTATGGAGTAGATTTAGAGATTTGGCGATTTTAAGACAAATTTTAGAAGGTTTTTCTCCATTTTATGTGCATTCTATACAAATATTCACCCATATTTAAAGAAATCAATCTGAAACTTTTCAGATAATAAAAGAGATTTTCAGTTGTAGTTCAACAAGATTGTATGCAAATTTTTAGCAAAATCTGCGACATAGCCCATTTACTGTTCCTTGACCTTAAGAATTAAGGGCCAAAAACAAGCATTTTTATACGATGGCAAAATTTGAAAAAATTTACATCGTATATTGCTATCACGTTGGCGTCGTCGTCTGTGTCGTCGTCATCGTCGTCCGAATACTTTTAGTTTTCGCACTCTAACTTTAGTAAAAGTGAATAGAAATCTATGAAATTTTAACACAAGGTTTATGATTACAAAAGGAAGGTGGGTATTGATTTGGGGAGTTTTGGTCCCAACATTTTAGGAATTAGGGGCCAAAAAGGGCCCAAATAAGCATTTTCTTGGTTTTCGCACAATAACTTTAGTTTAAGTATATAGAAATCTATGAAATTTTGACACAATGTTTATGACCACAAAAGGAAGGTTGGTATTGATTTTGGGAGTTAAGGTCCCAACAGTTTAGGAACAAGGGGCCAAAAAGGGACCCAAATAAGCATTTTTCTTGGTTTTCGCACCATAACTTAAGTATAAGTAAATAGAAATCTATGAAATTTAAACCCAAGGTTTATGACCATAAAAGGAAGGTTGGTATTGATTTTGGGAGTTTTGGTCCCGACAGTTTAGGAATAAGGGGCCCAAAGGGTCCAAAATTAAACTTTGTTTGATTTCATCAAAATTGAATAATTGGGGTTCTTTGATATGCCAAATCTAACTGTGTATGTAGATTCTTAACTTTTGGTCCCGTTTTCAAATTGGTCTACATTAAGGTCCAAAGGGTCCAAAATTAAACTTAGTTTGATTTTGACAAAAAATGAATCGGTTGGGTTCTTTGATATGCTGAATCTAAAAATGTACTAAGATTCTTGATTATTGGCCCAGTTTTCAAGTTGTTCCAAATCGGGGTCCAAAATTAAACTTTGTTTGATTTCATCAAAAATTGAATAAATGGGGTTCTTTGATATGCCAAATCTAACTGTGTATGTAGATTCTTCATTTTTGGTCCTGTTTTCAAATTGGTCTACATTAAAGTTCAAAGGGTCCAAAATTAAACTTAGTTTGATTTTAACAAAAATTGAAATCTTGGGTTTCTTTGATATGCTGAATCCAAACATGTACTTAGATTTTTGATGATGGGCCCAGTTTTCAAGTTGGTCCAAATCAGGATCTAAAATTATTATATTAAGTATTGTGCAATAGCAAGTCTTTTCAATTGCACAGTATTGCGCAATGGCAAGAAATATCTAATTGCACAATATTGTGAAATAGCAAATTTTTTTTTAATTAGAGTTATCTTTCTTTGTCCAGAATAGTAAGCAAGAAATATCTAATTGCACAATATTGTGCAATAGCAAGAATTTTTTTTGATAGGAGTTATCTTTCTTTGTCCAGAATCAACTTAAATCTTTGTTATATACAATATACAATGTATATTCACTTTTTACTACCAACTGATAAATTAAAATAATCTTTACCATTCAGTGATAACAAGCAGTTTTTTTACATCTTAATATTTTATGATGTATTTAAATGAGTAGTTATTGTTGCAAACTCCATTAGAAATTTTAATTGAGATTAGTTTTGGAATAAGGGAAAGGGGGCTGTGATTAAAAAAATTGGATTCAATTTTTCTCATTTGAAATTTCATAAATAAAACTAAATGTCTTCAAACATTTTTTTGAGAGGATTAATATTCAACATCATAGTGAATTGCTCTAAGAGAAAACAAAAATTTTAAGTTTATTAGAACACATTCATTCTGTGTCAGAAACCATTAATGTGTCAACTATTTAATCACAATCCAAATTTAGAGCTGAATCCAGCTTGAATGTTGTGTCCATACTTGCCCCAACCGTTCAGGGTTCAACCTCTGCGGTCGTATAAAGCTACGCCCTGCGGAGCATCTGGTTGTAGTTTCCAGCAATAACTTGTGTTTAAGTGTATGGATATCTCTGTAATTGTAGCACAAGGTTTCATATCACAAAGCAAAGGCTTGGATTGAGTTTGGGGTAATATAATTGCCCCAAACATTAAGAAATATTAGGGGGCGAAAAAAGGGGCTCAAAACAAGCATTTTTCTAATTTCCAAACAATAACTGGTGTTTAAGTGTATGAATCTCTCTGAAATTGTACCTCGCATGAACTTGTACTGCAAAGTACAATACTAGAAAGGGAAAGTTTAGGGGTAATCATTTTAAGGGGGTTCAAAAATTATTTTTTGGAGGGAGGGGGGTCATAACTTTTGGTTTTTTTTCCTAAACATTTTCCAATTTTCCATTGATTATTTCTGATTGATATATAAAAGCAAACAATACTGATATTGCATGACATACACACCAAACAGGATGTGTAAGTTATTGTATTAAGTATTGTGCAATAGCAAGAAATCTTCAATTGCACAGTATTGGTATGGTATTGGGCAATAACAGGAAATATTCAATTGCACAGTATTGCGTAATAGCAAGAAATGTTTGATTCCACAGTATTTCTCAATAGCAAGAAATCTTCAATTGCACAGTATTGATCAATAACAATAAATCTTCTATTGAACAGTATTGCACAATATTACCATATTGAACAATAGCAGGAAATCTTCAATTGCACATGTACAGTATTGGGCAATAGCAAGAAATCTTCAGTTGAAAATTAATAAAAATATATTTTGACTCATTTTAAATTTTTTAAGATCTTTCACCACATTTATTTTGTGTCAAAAACCTATCTTCTGTAATTTTTTTATCATAATCCAAATTCAGACAGTATCAAGGTTTAATATTGTGTCCAAACTTGCACCAACTGACCACTGCGGTCTAATCAGGCTGCAATCAGCAAAGCATTTTATTCAGAGTATATCCACATCCATCATATTTAATGTTAACACAGAATCGTATGTCAATTTACAGAAAATAAATATATAATAATTATACATTGTTTCGAAATATAATTTTATTTGTACAAGGCTTGGAAGCAGGTAGAAAAGCGAGGCTGTGTTGAGCATTTCTACCTGTTTTGAGCTGAGTACAAATAAAATTTATATTTCGAGACAATGTATAGTTATTCATTATTTACTGCAACTCCTACAATTGTTCCTAATGAAATATTTAGGATAAAAACCACCATTTTTGTTGAGCCAGCAACTTTTGTTGCAAAAAGCTCAACATAGGGATAGTAATCCAGCTGCAGCCGCTATGTTAGCTAACCTCTTAAAAGCTTTATATTTTAGAAGGTGGAAGACCTGGATGCTTCATACTTTGTATATAGCTGCCTCATATTACAAACTTTCCGTCAGTCACATGTCCAATGTCCTTGACCTCATTTTCATAGTTCAGTGACTACTTAAAAAAAAAAGTTTAGATATTTTGTAATGTTATACTCTCTCTCACTTTAAGTAATCGGATAACTATATTTGGTGCGTGAGTACCTTGCAAGGTCCAGTTTTCACTTAACCTCAACCTCATTTCATGGATCAGTGAACAAGGTTAAGCTTTGGTGGTCAAGCCATATCTCAGATACTATAAGCAATAGGTCTAGTATATTTGGTGTATGGAAGGACTGTAAGGTGTACATGTCCAACTGGCAGTCGTCATCTGACCTTGACCTCATTTTCATGGTTCAGTAGTTATAGTTAGGTTTTTGTGTTTTGGTCTGTTTTTCTTATAATGTATGCCATAGATCTACTATATTTGGTGTATGGAATGACTGTAAGGTGTACATGTCTAGCTGGCATTTTTTTTGCATAATATAATGCTATCATGTCATCGTCGTCCGAAGCTGCATTTAGTTTACAAACAATAACTTAAGTTTTAGGGAATGAATCTCAATAAATTTTTACCAGAAGGTTCAACACCACTAAAGGAAGGTTGAATTAATTTAGGAGGTCATTGTCCCAAAATTTTAGGAATAAGGGGCCAAAAGAGGGCAGAAAAAAGTATGTTTGTAGTTTTCAAACAATAACTTGTGTTTAAATGTATGAATCTGTCTGAAATTATACCACAAGTTTCCATACCATGAAGGGATGGTTAATATTGACTTTTAGGGGTTGTGGTTCAAAATGTTTTGGAATTAGGGGCATAAGGGAAAAAAACTAGGTTTTTCTGGTCAATGGATAATTAAGACTATTTAAAAGCAGTGTAAGGAAGGTAATTAAAAAAAAATAACCTACAATGTTGGGTATGTTTGGGTCTACCACCTTTTCACTACTTGTAAATTATGTATAAAGAAATATTAGGTTTGGGATTTATTGCAAAATAGGGGGGAGAAGTATTTTTTTTCCAACTTTCTCAAGAAGAAATCTTTTATTGCACAGTATTGTGCAACAGATTTGTAAGATCTTGACATTTGTTTTGTGTCAGAAACCTATATTATGTCAAAAATTTTATCACTGTACAAATTCAGAGCTGTATCAAGCTTGAATGTTGTGTCCATACTTGCCCCAACTGTTCAGGGTTCGACCTCTGCGGTCGTATAAAGCTGCGCCCAGCTGAGCACCTGGGTTTTAAGTTGGTTTACATTGCAATAGAAATATCAGTCAAAGTGCATGGATATTTACTGCCATAAATGTATGATTTGATGTTAAAAAAATAAGTTTTAAATGTGCTTCAAATTTACTCATTTGCATAATTATGTTTACAATTTGAAGCAACAAAAAAACAGATATTTCTAATATAATCAACTGACTTGTTTTATTTACAGATTCATCTTAAACAGAGAACCCGAAAACAAAGCTAGCATTAGTCTGTGTGTAAAACTGACTGAGATATTATTTGTTTCTATTTGGTTCCAACCTTAAAGATGAGGTTTCCTATTCAAGGAAAGTTTTGTATAATTATATCATGGTTGGATTCATAATGGGAAAAGCCAAGAACTTACCGGTGTAAATCTACAAAGAGTCTATAGTACATGTAAACTGTTTTGGTCATCAGTCTCAAAGAAACAGTGATCAAAGACACTCTACGGGTTGAAAACTATGATTTTATAACAATCATGATTTACTTTCTGTTTTATGTTAATCAGAAACAGAATCTTAATTCTTTTATCATGATTTTATTTGTGAGATAAGTTGCTGACTATGTGTTATCAGAATCGACAATCTCTGTTCTTTGTTTTGGAAAGTCTATTATTTTTGGTCAAATGTGAAAACAGATATGTGAGCTTTTCCACTATGTTGCACTACATACATAGATAAAATCAGTACAAAAATCACAAAGAAATGAACTTGAAATAACCAATTTACAGAATTATAAATTAAAGTTTAGTCAAAGTAACGAGTAGCAGTTGTTTCATTTCAGAAAACAAATCGGTTTGTCATAAGATATGTAATATGTAAAGTTTATTTTTACTGAGCCATATTTCATAGGTTGTTTTGTTAGAATTACCCTGGTTCTTAACTAAAGTTCTTGATACCAGTCAGTCATATGGGAAGAACCTTTCTCAAAAGAAGAAAAAGGGCCTCTCTCTTCCCTTTTGTGAAACTATTAACTTTTTCACTGTTGCCAAAATCTACAGAAGGTGCTATAAGTTTTTACTAGTCTTTAAGGTGCTACTAATCAAAATAGTTTGTCATGTTAGAAAAGTCATGGTATGAAGTCTAGTCATGGTAAGTCTAGTCATGGTATAGAATGTGTTCATATAGTATTATTTCGGTTCTATCCAAACCTGTTATTTTGTCAATTTTAACACACTGCCACTGGTAGCCTGTAGTGATGCATGCAAGCACACTAGCATTTTTTTATTATTAATCTTATTTAAATGGATCTAAATAAAACCAGTTATCATTCACATTATCTTTAATCATAATGATCTTATCGGTCTACTCTGAACCACTGTCTTCACACTTAAAGAAAAAAATGCAATGAATCAGACCCAATTACTCATAAAACTGTAAACATTGTGTATGAATAGAAATAATCATATTTATGTGTTGTTACACACACATAAAAAAAATATGGACGCAGTTATTGTTTCTTGAATCACAAGTTCGAAATTTCATACTGGTAATCTTGCAGTTTTCATTTACTGAAAGAAAAAAAAATCAACAGAAGAAAAGAAGACAAAGATTTCTCAAAAATTATGCAAAGACGAAGACAACCTTTTCCCGGATTTGTGAACACAAAGTTTTGTCCAAAAAAAAAATAGGGATTAAACACCTAAACCACCAAATATATACAGGGATGCTAATTTATTCTATGTGTAGTTTTGTCACTAAACATGCTTACAAGTTATTTTCGTTTCAATTGTACTAGTTTAAATGAATCTTTGTGTTCACACTTTCAGTTAGCTCAGTTCAATGTAGATCTTTTCAAACTGAAAAAGCTCTTTGGTGTTTTAGTTAAAACCGATTGAAGAGATATTCAAAGAATCACATTAGCCATTAAACTGATCTTAAGTGAGCCAATCTAGTTTAAATTGATCTCAATGTCCTTGTGTGAACAGGGTCTAACACATATAACTTCCTCCCATTAATGATAAGTTATAATTGAATGGAAATATAGCCTATCTGTGACCATCTTTCACATGAAATCAAACATAATATATTCCTTCCTTACTCATTTCATAATTTTAATGGGAGGTAAATGTGGTTTTATGCATCTGTTAGGGAATATTTTTCTTATACAAAATAGAGTTTTAATATTGATGGATAATTAACATCTCCAATAGAGGATAATAGGGAGAACACCATTGGTAGACTTTATCTCTGAATTCTCACATTGCAATTATGGGTAAAGTCTGATACGCATGTTTTTTTTAAGATGTACAATAAAGGAAAAGGGTTAAGATTGGCCTTAATTTTTTTTTTATTTTTTTTGACATCATCCTTTAAAATTTAGGAAGCCATGCATGACCCCTGAAATGAACATTAATTGTAATTTAATGTCAATTTTGGTAAAAAAAAAAATCATAATTTTAATTGTTTTTGGCATATTTTACCTTGGCCTCCATCCACGATCCAAAAAGCTTTTATATTGATGAATTTTATATCTAGATTGGATTTTTTTGTTACTAAACATTTTGGATCGTAGGTGGCACCCAAGGTTTTCCTAAAGCTTTAAGGTCTGAATTATATTTTGACAAAATATCCAAAATGGGCTTACTTTGAATATTATATACTGATTAATTTAGCAATATTAAAGGCTTTTGAAATACATGTATACCCATTTATGAACCACATTGTGGTATTTTTGTTGTTTTAAGATAAAGTTGATATTTTAGGCCATTTTGTGCCATTGAACCTTGTCATTTATGCAGAATGATTTAGATAATTATAATTTTCTTTTATAGTTTTATATATAATAATGAAACCTTCTGTTTTTTTATTGTATGTTTAGTATGTGTATTGTTATATGTTTGATTATGTAAAGTTCTGAATGAAAAAAATATTAGCATTGTTCTGGATATTTTCATAAACATTTTGTAATTGTTGTTTTATATCCCCTTCCCTGTTTTACTACCTCTGTCTGTCTGTTTAGCAGATTTATATTCATAGATCCTGAACTTCCCATTTTCCCAATATTTAACCTACTACACTGCTGTCATCGCCATTTGATTTTCATTTTTTATGAAATTTCTGGATTAAATCTGCACTTTTCTCTATGAAAAGTACTATACTATACTATTGTATAAATTTGATATTTAATAATGTAGAAAGTTACTTTAGGATAATCTCATTCTTTGTTTTCAATGATTTTGTAGTTGAATTCCTGTCATAATTTGTTTATTAACTTGCAATATGCCTAGTTTTGAAGCACACATATATCATGTGTTTGCATCTAGCTACAAGTTTGAGTATTATAACAGTATTATTGTTTTTAGTGCAACTTTTGGTAGAATAATTATATATTGATATGTTAATATTTTTAAGTTGAACTGTGAGCACTTTTCAGTTATTTTATATCTATTTAATGCCTGATTATATTCTATTGTTTTTGGTGTTTTTTTTAAGGTAAAGATCATCAATGCAGTCAACAGCCTAATTGGACCATATTTTCCAAACTGTTTAGCTAGCTATATTTTCCAAACCGTTTCACTATTTTTAGAGCTAAAACACTGTGCATTGAGGGCATCAATCTATTCCATAACATTTCAAGAAATTTATCAATAATATAAAGTTTCGGATTACTTTATTAGTGATTTTTTTTTTATTGAAGTCTCATCAACACTCAATCAAATTATTATTGTACAAGTCAATAAAGGGTTTGATTGGGAGCAAATTATAAAATAAAAAGTAAATGTTCTTTTAAAATGATAATCACCTATACTTGTTAAGACCAATAATATTAGAATTTTACCATAGATTATTATACACAATCAGCTAGCCTTAAATTAAATCAGTTTTTGAAATAGTTCTAAGCATTTAGAATCCTTAGAAAACAAGCTTTTTATTTTCGCAGAAGTCAGTTTGATAAAAAAAAATCAACTTTTTAAACTGGTGTTTTCTTTTTTTTCTGCTATTGTTTTGTTTTGTGAAACATTTTAAGTGTAATGCTGTAAGTTTAAAGAGAACAATTATTTTTATCTCTGTAGGGGGGGGGGGGGGGGGGTATAGATATTTCTATAAAACTATTTTCTGATTCCAAAATTTTTGATCAAGTAAAATGAAGAAAAATATTCTGATTTAATTTTTGCCATAAATTTTAACGTTAATTGTTTAATTAGGTGTACAAAAAAAATGTGAATAAAAGAATGCCTTTAAATGGTTGTTCCCTTAGTAAAACTTAATGATGTTAGTTATGATAGATTGTTTTGTGCAATAATTTATTCATATTGTTGATGCTTCTATGTTATATTCAAATTTAAAATCAGCAAATGCCAAAAAAAAATTGTCAAAATGTATTAAAAAATAAATCATTGAACAATATTTTGTAATTATTACTGTTAGAACATATGAAGTACTTATTAAAGGCAGCAGCAGTATACCTCTGTTCAATAGTCATCAATCCATTGAGAGAAAAAAAATCTGGGTTACAAACTGAAACACTTGACATATACCTAACTCTCTAGAATACTGTCTAATAGACAGAGATATATGATCATCTCTTTAATCATCTTTTGAACATTTATTAGGATATGATATGGGCTTTTTGCTCCGTATTGAAGTCTGTATGGTGACCTATAGTTGTTAATTTCTGTGTCATTGTGGAGAGTTGTCTCATTGGAAATCCAACCACATCTTCCTACTTTTATATGAGTAGCCACTTAAACTTGAATATGGTTTCATTTATTATTGAGATTGACACAAATCAACCACAATTACTGTCACAGAAAAGGAGACATATATGTTGCTTTTATGCTGAGACCACATAGGTGTCAACAATTGGTTAGTTAGTTTGATGTGAACTACTTGTGATAAATCAATGATATTTTCAATAAAGTTGCATTCCTGCCAGTATATATTACTTGACAACTTTTTCAAGGCCTGGCTCAGTAGGTCTTGGTCCAGTGACTTTCAATTAGCAATGTTGCATTTTTTTTTTTTATTTTTTTACCAACAGTCGAGACATATCTCTGTATCAATGGTTTATTTAAATATATGTATTTTAATTTTGAGGAAAAGTGAAACACCAAAAATATATATTTTAGTACATATTTATATGGCATGGTTGATACGAGGGTTGGCTGAAAACAAAACTTTACAACAAAAGAGATGATTTCAGCTTCCCAATGGGGAACTTTCCATTTCTTTGTAGCAACATTCTAGCAGTGAGGATTATTATTATTATATCTCCCAAAAAAGAGGACGAAAGATACCAAAACTCATAAATCGAAAATAAACTGACATCGCCATGGCTAAAAATGAAAAAGGCAAACAAACAAACAATAGTACACATGACACAACATAGAAAACTAAAGAATTCGAAACACAAAACCCACCAAAAACTGGGGGTGATCTCAGGTGCTCCGGAAGGGTAAGCAGATCCTGCAACACATGTGGCTTACTGTCGTGTTGCTCATGTTATAACAAATCTGGTAAATAGTATAATTCGGTAGTTCACATTCATGAAAGGGAAGGGGATTTTAGTTAAGACGTAAGAAACATATCCGATAGCATCTGTGAAACGGTTATTCTATATCGGTCAACCAACTCGTGATGGGGTCCGTAAAATTTACAAAGGGGAGATTTTAACTTCACCATTTGGAACTCTTGGTTTAATAGCTTCCTTGTGGGTAGCAACAACCCTCTATCAAGAAAATCATGATAGGAAATACAAGCACAGGAATATCGTATCAATTATATATAGGAGAAATATATACCCTGTATGCAGGTGCTGCTGGAATGTTTCTACTTAGAAATGGAAAGTTCATAATTGGAAGGCTGAAATCATCTCTTTTGTCGTAAAGATTTGTTTTCAACCGACCCTCAATGTCAATATATAGATGTAAGTCAAGATACGAGACTTAACTGTATCTGTTGTATCCTTTATCTCTAGTTCGATTTGGGGGGGGGGGGGGGGACTCACAATTTACTATAATATGAATAAATACACTGATAACTAGATATCATTGAGATGGAAGCCATCTCTGTGGGCCCCGCTGTCAATAACGTGGGGTAATAGTGATAGTACTATTTCATAGTATAATAGTGATATGACTGCATGATGTGAACTAATTGTTGACTACTCTAAGGAGTCTCATGTGTGATTTCAATCTAAGATTTTAAGTTAAAACTGATAAATATTCTCATCTTACTTTCATAGTATAATAGTGATATGACTGCATGATGTGAACTAATTGTTGACTACTCTAAGGTGACTTCTGGATGTATGGATTGATGTTTGAACAATATGTTTAAAGGTGCTGCCCAATTGATATTTGTCACATATTTTTAGAATTATGCCTTCAATATATTATGACCCACCAAGTATAAAGTATGAAATATTAACGGTTCTCGAGAGGTAGAGCGGACACAATTTGTTAAGAACAACAAACGGATGGACAGACTGACAGACTGACCTTAGACCTAGGATGCATACATTATGACACATTCTCTGGTGTTGCTTTATATATATGTTAAGTTGAAAATGTTTGTCAGGTATAAAGTATGAAATAATAACAGCTGTCCTCTCAAAATATAGTGTGGATCAAATTTGTTAGCGATGGACAGATCAACAGACAGACAGACAGACCTTTTGCAACAAGATTTAGTCTGGCTACAGTTATCAAAAGGAAAACACCAGATGTCATAGCGGACAAGATAATGTCTCTGTGGATAGGGAGTGGAATGGGACCTCCAAAGCGTTTCCTAGCTGACAATGGTGGTGAATTTGCAAATGAAATTTTCCGTGATATGTGTGCTAACCTAAACATTGATGTAATGAATACTGCTGCTTATAGTCCTTGGCAGAATGGTATTTGTGAACGTAATCATGCTGTGGTTGATGACTGTGTTGCCAAAATATTGGAAGATCAACCAAAACTAAATCTAGAAGTAGCTTTAGTATGGGCTTTGAATGCAAAAAACAGTCTCTCGATGGTATATGGATGGAGCCCGTATCAACTTGTTTTTGGAACAAACCCAAACTTGCCAAATGTGCTTAATGATAAACCTCCTGCTTTGGAGCACAATACAGTCAGTCAGACATTTGCCAATCATCTAAATGCATTGCACTCTGGTAGGCGTGCTTTCATACAAGCCGAGTCATCAGAAAGAATAAGAAGGGCTCTACGTCATAAAATTAGAGCCTCTGGTGAATGTTTTCAGCATGGAGATAAAGTTTATTACAAAAGAGATGATGATAATAAGTGGAAAGGACCTGGAACCGTCCTTGGTCAAGATGGCAAAGTAGTATTTGTAAGGCATGGAAGTATATATGTCAGGGTTCATCCATG